>NC_133344.1:343865-461365 GCF_030506205.2 Paramisgurnus dabryanus
AGAATCCCTCCCTCGTTTAATAAATACAAGTTGTTGTTTTACGTTTAATACTTAAATTACTTTGATAAAACTTTCTTTTGTCTGTCTGTCAGGTGTTATGTGGATGATAAGGTGTCTAAGGTGGCCTGGTTAAACCGCTCTAACATCATCTTCGCCGGAGAGGATAAGTGGTCTTTGGATCCGCGGGTGGAGTTGGTGACTCAGGGTCAGCTGGAGTACAGTCTGAGGATACAGAAGGTGGATGTTTTTGACGAGGGGTCGTACACCTGCTCAATCCAAACCAAACAACAACCCAAGACCTCGCAGGTTTATCTTATCGTTCAAGGTAAGCCCAATGTGATTGACAGCCTGTTATTTGTTTGTCTACTGGAGCTTCACCAGGAGATCGGTGATCGTGTGATCGTTTCATCCTAACAGCAGGATAAAAACATTTTTATGAAAATAAGTGAACAGAGATGGCCACAATAGTGTTTGTTGAAATTTATATGGATGCTAATAGGGGTGTGACCGCAAATAAAATTCAATTCACAATTAATCGATTTCACATGTTTAAATGTCATTGGAAACAATTAAATTCAGTGCACTTCAGTAATCCAGTAACTAATACAATTTGATATTAACAATAACACGTTTATATCCGCTTGTACCTCATATTTATAGCCGCCTGTCCCTGTGTGCTGTATTAAAGTTTATTATGTGACGCCATGCATGCACAAATGGGAAATAGAAATAAAGACTAAATATGTAATTAGGTTTATATTCTGAAAATAATACGCTTCTGGACGCACTTTATTACTGAATTTCTCATCAGCTGTAAACGTGATTGAAATCTTTAATCATCATCAGTGCTCCCTTAGACAATACTTCATTTGAACTGTGTTTTCTTTAACAGCAACATTGAGCTTTATACTGAAGTTCAAAAGATTACAATACTCCAAGCTATTTCCCAGTAAACAAACACAATTAGATGTGAAAACAGTACTGTATAGTATAAATGATGGTATCTTTATCATTTCTGTTCACTGAGTTTGACTTTGATCTTAACTTCTCGCTCTCACTTAGTAAACATGAACAAAAGCAGACACAGATATATTTGACGATGAGTCTGCTGCTTTCATTTTCTGCCTCCTTCATGTCTTTATGATTTGTTTATTTCAGTTCATTATCATCACAGCATCTTATAACAAAGTTAGTTGATATTCTGATGCTGAAGCTGTGCTCGTAGGAGACATCAGAACAGAGGAGCAGCACAGAAACACAGTTATATTGTAAATTAATGAGCATCATTTCAAGAACTTTAAGGACCCCTCACGTGCCAAAGCCCTGTGTTCCTGAGCAACACGACTCGCTGACAGCAGACTGCATTTATCCAGAAACCGCTGAAATAATGCGGCAGCAGCGTATAAAATCCTTACAGACACTGTCTTGATCACGGCACAGAATAATGAAATACATCCACAAAACGTGTGTGTCATTTAACATTTAAATAAAAACTGCACGTAAACAGAGGTGAAGAGGTTAGCTCCAGTCATGTAAACATTTTGTGATTAATTCCTGAGCTGGTGACGTGACCTTTGTTGGGAAACAGCCAATCAGAGCGCAGGTCATTATTATTATTCATGACCCTTTCAAATAAGATAATAATAGACCATTTCATTCTGAGGGCAAATCCTAGGGTTGTAAATGGACATGAAAAACTGACTCTGGATAATTTTTACACTTAAAAAATCACTGCAACACCTTTAAGAAATTAATATCCAATCCATTTACATTTTTATACAGTATTTTAAAATATATATGCATTATATATAAGCCTATATGCATCAATGCATCTCATATGCACACACACATTTTATAACCACTGTGGTGAATTACTGAGTTACCATCATGGTGGTAAAATATTTTAGTATATATTATTTTACCACCGTCACAGCCCTACAAGTAATAGATGCATGAAACTAAATACTGCTGGTTTAATTGACCAAAAACAAAACACATTTTTGACCATCAAACACAGATAGATCAGAGCCAGTGTGAAGGTGAACACTGATGCCCGCTGGTGCGTCTGGATCTCACGTTCGAATCTTACTAAGCAAATGTTCAAATAGGCGCTATCTTTACTAATCCACTGCAGATTTGAATATTATACATATATATTCTCACCTGAACTAATCTTAAAACTACACTTTGTGACCAAGACACGGTTATATTAAGAAACGGCTATTCAGTCTATTGAGTTATTATGACATTCAAAACAAAACAGCCGTAAGTGTTACCTGTCATTCTGAGCTTCAAATAAACAAGAAAGTAGTTCCCCAACAGAGAGGCTCTGTTGTCTGTAGTTTTCTTTTCTCAAACGTGTGCTGTTGAAGTGTTGTTTAACAGTGAACACACTTCCTCTGGACTCGTGTCTCTGGCCCAGTCGTGGTGATATAGAGATATATTACACACATACTCCAGCCATATTACTTAAATCTCACATTAGCTTGAATTGCAATATTGTTGTTATTGTCAGTAATATAACATCAGTCATTTAAAATATTTTTCCCTCATCAGGAATTAAGAGTTAATTTAAATTGATCAAAATTGTGTGCGTGTGTCATAGAGACACATATTTCTGGAGAAGAAGTTCATGTTGTTGCTACTGCAACTACAATTTCCAATTTCATGCATGTTAGAGAGACAGACAGCAATGCTTTGAGGAATATAGTGTGGGAAGAACAGAGAGAAGAGAGAGAGAGAGAGAGAGAGAGAGAGAGAGAGAGAGAGAGTTTAAAAAAAGGCAAGAATGATAGGTTAAAGAAGGCTAAGGGGGGACTGCACTGAAATCAAATTCTTGGCCAAAACCGAAAATTACTTTTTAAAACAGTAGAAGTATTATTGTGTTAATATTACGGCTGTCAAAATAAATTTTATTAACATGCAATTAATGAATTAATGAATTAATGAGTTGACTACATTGAGATGCAGCCTTAGACGGTAAATGTGACCCATTTACCGTCTTTTGGAGCGATTTTTGTGTGAGCATATCAGTGAACACCCCTGACCACTCGGTGAGTTTCACGTCTTTGTAAACGAAAGTTTAATGCATTTTAGGAAGGATTGTTCCAGTGCACCATTAAACCCATTGTAGAGGTCTGAGCTGAAACACAAACACGCGAAAATTCTCAGGGCAGACGCAAATGTCGAAATTTCAGTCAAAACCATTCTATTTCACCATAAACAATCTGAAAACAGGGCTTTAAGTCTAAAATACCGAACTTGTCCTTTAAGGTATAGAAGTGGTCATTTAGGATTTTTCTCTAAATTAACTTTGCTGACTCTGTCAACTTCAAACAGGTGTAGTTCTGTCAGATTCCAACAAATCATTCATTGTTTTAAAGTTTTTTAATAGAGAATCTCAAAATATTATTTTGAAAATGTTCTTATTTCAACTCAGTTTGAGTCACAAATGATGCAGCAACAAAAAGAAATGGAGGAAATTCATATAAAAAACAATGTCTAGTATTTCTGATGAAAATGGCTGATGCAAGTTAAACGCTCTGTGCAAAAAAAAGAGGAGTAATGGGAACCTGTGGTTTTTATCTTCTTTTCCATGCGTTTAATAGACAAACAAGTTCTTTAAAAAAACATATCTACGGTCTTTAAAACATGTTTATGTTCTTTATGCTCTATGTTGAGTATGGTTCACTAATAATAAACATTCATTTGCATAAATCATCTATATTTGTCCACATCCATGTCGATTAGAGCAGTGGTTCTCAAATGGGGGTACGCGTACCCCTAGGGGTACTTTGGGGTACTGCTGGGGGTACGTGAGAGAAAGGGAAAAATGACATTTAGGAATAAATCAATAAAATCAGTAAATGATGATGATAGTATTTTTATATGACATTAGGACTACACAAAGATGCAGTAAAAAATCATAAATTTAAAGCACATTGTACAAAATGCATGTGCGAGTTCAACCTGTTGATCTTGTCTGGCGCATGCGCTAAGATTTCAGTTCAGCAGCTATAGCAACAGAGATACATGGAGTCTGCTCCTGTTATCATTTCATACTTCAAGTTTACTTTATTTTGTGGTGTTGCTGTGAGTATATATATATTCAAGTAAGTGACATCTGTCAGTGTTCTAAATGTTTGAGTTTTATTTGGTTAAATGTACCTCATTAAAGCTTCCATAATAACCTTGGGAAAGCAGCTGTAATCCACACAAAATTGATAATTCAAAGGTTTATTTTCAATCCAATATGAATGTCAATCTATTTAAATAAACACAAACTAATTTTTTATACTGCCATATTCAACTTGTAGCTTGCAGTTTATACTTCGCTATATTGTTACTGCTTACTCCTGTAAGTTTAAACCTTTTGTTAATATATGTTCAGTACTAAGATTATTAACAGTATTTATTGAGGCCTGAATCCAGAATCAGGAGCAGAGTCTGCGTGAAATAATTAAAGTTAGGAGAGGTGGCTTCTTAAAAAAATGCTAAAAAGAAAAACACACCAGAGCCTTAAAAATACTAAAGCTAAATGTTGTTGTCCAGTTAAGGGGTACTCGGCTTGAAAAAATCATAAAAAGGGGTACTTCAGCCAAAAAAGTTTGAGAACCACTGGATTAGAGTATTAAATACTTGATAAGTGTTGAATTAAGGTACATTTAGAACAGATAAATATGTGCCATTAATCACAAGTTAACTCATGACAATCATACCATTAATCTAGATTAAATATTTGTATCCATTGACAGCCCTAATAATATATATATATTACATATTATAACTTTATAACTTAATTCGTTTAGTAAATCTAAGTGAGAAAAAATACAACTCAATAAATGATTCAATTAAACACTTTTTTGAAAATAACACACCAAAACTGAAAAATAAATGAAAACACAACTAAATATTCTTCATTTGCTGTATTGATATGCAACAGAATCAGCTTTTGATCTTAATATAGTGAAGTTTCAGAAACTATTTTGTAGAAGGTCAATGACAAAACAAGCTTCTAAAACACACAAAGAAAATGACGTAATGCACATTTTGAGTGAATGTGTTTAAAAGTTTTGTTTATTGAACATCATTTAACTACATTATATTTGGGAGATTTTTGGAAGTTTGAATCTTCTAAGATATAAATATTTTTATTAAAAGTTTGACTGGGAAAAGAATCTGTGATACATTAGAGGAAACCATTAAAATGCTTGAAATATTATGAAAAGTATATGATATTTATCCCGAGATGAAGCAAGTAAATGATAATAAGAACTGCATCAGTGTGTCAGTAATGCGTGTTGATTTACAGTTTAAAATAAACACAAACAAACATTTCACACATTGAGAAGTCTCAGACATAAAAGCACCATAAGAACCTAAAGCAGATTTAAAACAACTTTACACCAAATGCAGAGATTCACAGAGAGATCTTGATATGAGATTGTGAGTGATGGTGCTGACATTATTCACAGTGTCATAGAGAATAAACCAGCGCACACAAGAAGAAGAAAGCTCAGGCGCTTTGATCGATTCAAAAGATGAACGACATTTGGCTGTAATTTATTTTGTCAAGAGAAGTCTTTTATTTTCTGCTGTGTGGCAGAGCTGTTAGTATTAATCTTGAGGAAAACTTGCACAGTCAAGTGAATCTTCTCTAATTGTATAAAGATTTATGATTTTGCAAAGACAAAACTGCACAATACAATACAAAAGAGTAATGAACATGTTTCTGCTTAGAAAACAAGAATGGGCAGCGTTTTTCTCCTCTCGTGATTAATACACGGCCACAAATCTCACCTCCGCTTTGCCAAAAAAATTTAAGTCACACAGACGCCAGCGACAATAAACCGCTAATGTTTAAGAACAGAAGACAAAACAAAAGACTGCACAACACAAGGTGGTAGACTAACTAACTAACTGACTGCTTTTATAAATAACACATCATTATAAAACAGTAAGTACCTTTAAACACTTACTACACTTACACACCTGTGCAATGATACTGCATGTTTCTTTTAGGGATGTTTGAATATAAATATAATAGTTTCATATTAATATGCGTTATTTTATTACATTTATGTAATACTGAATTGGATTTTTTTTATATATATATATTAAAGATGCATTTTTACCATCAGAGAGAATAGTGACACTTTTCCTGAAAGTTAAGAAACCTCTGAGCTTTGTGTAAGATAACCAGACATTAATGAGCGGGAGCTAGTGATGGTCACTTTGAAGCACTGCTTTATGAGCCTTTGAAACCATTACGAATCTTTTGTTTCGAATCATTGGTTCAAATAAAATTTAAAAACACAGTATACACTTTTAAAGGGGACAGAGAATGAAAAACCATTTTTACCTTGTCTTTGTTGAATAATGGTAGTCTACCCGCATTCACAAACATACAAAAAGTGCTAAACATCTCAGTCTCATAGAAATTCCTCTTTTAGAAATATCAGCCAGAAAACGGCCCAATCTGAAAAACTGATGATAATGACATCACAGGCATCTCACTGCCCCTCCACTTTAAAATAATTGGCTACATTTTTTGAGTGGCAGCAAAGTCAGCCAATCAGTAATGAGAATGCAAGTTAAGCCAGTGGGGGGAGCCAAATAGGTGCAAAACCACTTGTTTAAAATCCCCCACCCTAATAGAGCTATCTGAGAGAGGTTTTTAGGAAGCTTCTAAGGCATTACAGACCCAAACAAAAACATTTTTGTCTACATGTCACATCAAAGAACAAGGATAAATACCCCGTTCAATCATTCTATGTCACCTTTAATTATTTCTTTATTAAGATCATCTTTTTCATTTTGAAAAGTGTAAAATGTTTGGACAGATCTTGTTGCTTTACACTATTTTGACCAGCAGGTGTCACCAGCGTGTGTGGTGTTTCGAACGCTTCAAAAAACTGAATCAATTTTTGAAGCAATTGGTTCAACTAATTTGAAGCTTTGAAAAGCGTTGTTTCTCCCATCACTAGCGTGAGCTGATATAAATAGCGTTTGTGTAAGTAATCCACTGTGAGACCAGCAAGTTAAGAACCCAAGTGCAGTTTATTAACATAAAACATAACCAAAACCTAGACTTGATATGAACAAAAACAAAGGCATGGCATGAAACTCACCAAACACAAGGACATACAGAAAATCAAAGCTTGAGAAAGAAAATGGGAACATGAGGGCATTGACACATCAGGGAATAGGGAAACTAGAGACAAACATGGCAATGAATATTTCAAAATAAAAGACCTCAACATGAAACAAGAACTTCAAAATAAAAGAGATGAACAAGACAAGACAAAACCCTTACAGTTTGCCAAAAAGGGACGCTATATGTTTATAGAGACACTCTTTTTATGGTTGGCTGGATATTTTAGGGGGCAGAGAGAAAAATATGGGGATGCAATGTCCCCCCAGTTCCCCCTTAGACCCGGCCTTCGATTGTTTTTGTTAATAATTGATTGAAAAAACTAAAAGTCTATTCCAGAGTAGATAAACATTAAATAAATTGATTATGTCATTACTCTCCGACATGCTCATAATATAAAACACATTTACATTCATGATCAATTTATATCCCTAAATATGATTTAGAGGACTGAAGTAAATATCACTTTGTGTTGTTAAACTATGCATGATTTAATACTGCTGGTTTTTAAATCTCAGTCATTTTCCACCTGTACAATAATATATAAGTGTGTGTAATGTATATCTGTGTGTGCGTGCGTGCGTGTGTGTCTGTGTGTGTTTGTGTGGTCACAGTTTGTGTTTGTTATTCTTCATGAGCTGAGAGTAAATGAATAGAATGACAAAGAGCTTCATTAAATCTCACAATCATTTGATAAATATGTGTTGTTATGTGACTATTAATCAGATGTGTGTTTGTATAATGAACCAATGTGTCTACATGACAGATGAGTGTGTGTGTGTGTGTGTGTGTGTGTGTGTGTGTGTGTGTGTGTGTGTGTGTGTGTGTGTGTGTGTGTGTGTGTGTGTGTGTGTGTGTGTGTGTGTGTGTGTGTGTGTGTGTGTGTGTGTGTGTGTGTGTGTGTGTGTGTTAGGTCTACACATTTATTTGTGTTTATCGCTGTGCATTTATTTGTAAATATTGACATTATTTATTCATTTTATAGTCATTTATTATAAATGTCTGTGTCTAACAATACTGTCCAACTTATTTATGAGGAATTCAACTTTACACTGGGGAGATACACAAGTGTGTGTGTCTGTCTGTGTGTGTGTGTCTGTGTGTGTGTACCACATTATAACTGCATCAAACTGACACATAAAGGTTGTAAAGTTCCATTGACAGATGTTTTTTGCTCCCTGTCACTCAATCCTATCTCTCTCTCTCTCTCTCTCTCTCTCTCTCTCTCTCTCTCTCTCTCTCTCTCTCTCTCTCTCTCTCTCTCTCTCTCTCTCTCTCTCTCTCTCTCAGTTCCTCCAACCATCTACAGGGTTTCTGAGGACATCACTGTGAATGAAGGCAGTAATGTGACGCTGACTTGTTTAGCCAATGGGAGGCCGGATCCATCCATCACCTGGAGACTGCTTAACCCATCAGGTGAGAGAGAGCCAATCAGCTTTCAGGACTGTGTGTAAATGGTGTCATGTAGATGAGATCTGATATGAACTTAAGTCTGATGTAAATGTGTATTTCTTTAAGCTAAGTTTTTTCTTTTATAATTTATTTCTCATCTTTATTGTCATGAGATTCAGCTCAATGTCAGGTCCAAGTGTTTGAAAGAAAAAAAAACAAAAGACAAGTTTCTCTTAATCTGTCATTTAAAACCTCTTTTAAAAGTCACTTTGTCAGTGGATTTGAAGGTCAATCTGTAAATTGCTGTAGATTACTGATCTCAGGCCTGTGTTGATGTGCACAAGCAACACAAATGACATTGGAGAGCTGTGGTAAAGAGGAAAATGACTTCAGTAAATTTCATCTGTTGATTATTGAATGAACACAAAATGATTATAAAACACACAAAATGCTGAATGTTTTATTTCAGTTTGTACAGTATGAAAACCAGTTGGGCTAAAAAATGTATGCTTTGTTTAGTCCATTTAAATTCATTTAATTACATAAAAAACATTATTACTGACACAGTCTCGTGATTTAACATATAACATGCGTGATACTCGTGCTTTTATCATATGAAAAGGTGAAGATATGAACATTAATCTCCAGAGTTGCTCTAAGTTTTTCATTTGATAAAAGCACAAGCATGCACGGCAAAGTGCCAAAATAAAAGCATGTCTGTAATTTAAACATCCTGATAAAAGCACTAATATTTACTAAAGTTAGCATTAGCATATTACTACTAAATTAAACAAATGATATACACTTAAAGATTACAATTTATTTTAAACAGATTATTATCTGCATTTATACCATGGGGCTGTTGAATGCTTTATTCTGATTGGTCAAAAATGTCCCACAGGTAGGCATTATTTTGGTATAAACGCACACTTGGGGCCTTATTTATAAAGAAAATCCACAGCAAAGTCCACATTTATAAAAACTGTTTTTGACGTGGAAAAGTGCTTAGCGCCATTTCAGGGTCTGAGCAGACGTGTGCACTTCTGCTTGTCCGACTGCTGCATGTTTTTTGTAAATAAAAGCCATTCTTGCTGCTGTAAAAGGATTGAAACATTGACATGTGATCTTTTATATGTCAATGACATTAATTAGGCATCGTTTAAAGAGGAGATCTGAAACTGCTCAGCTGTGCACAAGTTGAAGATCATTAGTGATTTACTGATTTATGTGTGTTTTCTGTGCATACATTCATTTCATGAATCACACATGAGCGCTTTTGAGAAATGATCGTAAGATGGAATGTAAGATGGTTTCTACGCTGCATTTTATAAATGAGGCCACTGAGCTGTCAAATGTCTTAAAATAACCACCAGAGAAATGTATGTGCGATAGGAGGAGAAATTGACTTAAATAATGCACATTTTCAAAATAATTCACCAGCCCACCATTAATAATTATTCCTTACACACACACACACACACACACACACACACACACACACATATATATATATTCCACTAAAATAATCCATAGCTCCAGCCCTAAACACCACTACATCTATGGTGTCTGTGTGTGTGAGAGAAGAGAGATTGTACCTTATGTGTTAGATCTCTCAGTTTTGCTGAATTTTGCCAATTCCTCTGTTTTACATAAATTAATATTCACTACATAAGCACATTGTGTCACATTGTGGTAAATGATGCTTGTGAATAAAACATGAGCATCAAAATGAGCCCCATGTGTTTACCTTTCTTAGAAACATCTTCACACTTCTGAAGAAAAAGCACACTAGATCAAAATGTGTGCGCGCGTGCATGTGTGTCTCGGGTTAGGGTGTGAAACACAAATAGTTTTTTGAGGTTTGTTTATTAAAGAAATTTCTGCTGTTCTGTGCTCCCTCTGCTGGAGAATAAAGACATTACACCCTCATCACATCATAAACCTTCAGGTCTCATTTAAACTCTGAGATAAACTCTTATCATAATGATGATGTAATAAAGATGTGTGTGTGTGTGTGTGTGTGTGTGTGTGTGTGTGTGTGTGTGTGTGTGTGTGTGTGTGTGTGTGTGTGTGTGTGTGTGTGTGTGTGTGTGTGTGTGTGTGTGTGTGTGTGTTTTGTGTCAGCTGAGGCTCTGGACGTTGGGGAATATCTGGAGATTTCTGGAATGGTGAGGTCTCAGGCTGGACGTTATGAATGTAAAGCCAGTAATGATGTTTCCACACCGGACGTCAAATATGTCAATGTGATTGTCAACTGTGAGTACAACACTGATGTGTTTCTCTGCAGCATCTGTGAGACAAAAGTGTTTATTAAGTGTTTATGACCTACATGAATATAACACATTTACAGTATATATGTACACACATGTATGTATATGATGTTGTATATAAGTGAGTATAAAATCTTTTCTTAGATCCACCGTATATAAAGGATGCACGGAGCTCGGAGACTCCGGTCGGACAGTCGGGAATTCTGCACTGTGAGGCGTCGGCCATTCCTCAGCCTGAGTTTGAGTGGTACAGAGACGATCGCAGGTTAGGAAATCTTCACACAAACAAAATGATTATAAAAAATAATGAATAGATGTAGCTGAGTAAATGTGTGGTGTGCTGTTTGTTCATCAGATTGTCCAGTTCTCAGAGTCTTAACATTCAGATCAGTGGATCCCGGACGCTGCTGGTCGTCGCAAACGTTACAGAGGAGGATTATGGGAACTACACGTGTGTCGCTACCAACAGATTGGGCATCCACAACGCCAGTCTGTTTCTTTATAGTGAGCAAAATACACACTTTACACATGTGTGCATCTGTGTGTGTGTGTCTGTGTTGTGTGTGTGCATCTGTGTGTTTGTGTGCATGCATGTGTGTGGTTTTTAAGATGTACAGCAGGTAAAAGCACAGTCATAATCACATTGAGGCTGTTTCTCAAACAGAAAGCTGCATCTTCCGGAGGTCACATAAGCAGGCTGCATGCATACGTCATCAAGCCTGGTTTATTTCAGTTAACAATTTACAATTAATATATCAAAGATTTCAGTTGTACAACCCCAAATCAGAAAAAGTTGGGACACTGTAGAAATTGTGAGTAAAAAAGGAATGGAATAATTTACAAATCTCATAAACTTATATTTTAATGACAATAAAATATAAATAACATATCAAATGTTGAAAGTGAGACATTTTGAAATGTCATGCCAAATATTGACTCATTTTGGATTTCATGAGAGCTACACATTCCAAAAAAAAGTTGAGACAGGTAGCAATAAGAGGCCGGAAAAGTTAAATGTCACCCATAGAAAAGATTTGGTGCATCATAAAGAGGAAGATGTGACAAAGAAGACCTAAGACAGTTGAGCAACTAGAAGTCTATTTTAGACAAGAATGGGACAACATTCATATTCCTAAACATTGGTCCTCCTCCAGCTGTTTCTTATATTTACATTTAAATTTTCTGGCCTCTTATTGCTACCTGTCCCAACTTTTTTTGGAATGTGTAGCTCTCATGAAATCCAAAATCAGCCAATATTTGGCATGACATTTAAAAATATCTCACTTTCTACATTTGATATGTTATCTATATTCTCCTGTAAATAAAATATAAGTTTATGAGATTTGTAAATTATTCCATTACTTTTTATGATTTGGGGTTTTAGTGTAACAGATTTTTTAGAGTCTTGATTCATCATCCTGTAACATAGAGAACCAAACAATATTGGGAATTTGAATTGGCATTTAGTTTGGACTTACAATAGTAAGAACAATATTACTATCAAAGTTAGATGGTAAAAAATGTCTATATAAATAACAGTATTACTGGCAGCTGTTTGTTAAGATTTAAATGAACATTAAACATTAGAAAGTATTTATATTTACAGAATAAAACTATAAAATAACAGCCTCATGCAAAGCATCCTGGTAACCAAAATCTGAAGGAAAAAACAGAAAAAGGTTGATGATGATTTTGGTTTTTAAAATGCTTTGCATGAAGTTGTTATTTTAGTTTTATTCTGTAAAAATTAAGAATTGTTAATGTTTATTGTTTATTTAACTTTGAACAAACTATTGACAGTAAATAACATCAATTTAAATCTACAGTAAGTTACTGGAAACAGCTGCATAAATTACAGCTATTTTTACAGTGTACTAAGGGTTTATTTAAAAATTATACATTTAATTTAGCAAACAAACCAAATTCTGCAAAAAAAACAAAATGATCTATTAGACTCTTGTGTATTTCGTAATATTAACAAAAAAAAAATAGTATTGATACTGAACATTTTTTTGAATTATTCTGTGGGGGGAATCAAAATACAGAAAAAAACATGCATTTTTCTTTTATAGAGAAAACGACTTCTTTAAACATCATATTTTCTTTTTCAATCTTATTATTTTATAAGGTTAATTTGATATTCATACATTTACTTTTAAAGCAAGGGGGCCTGGATTAAGCCTAGTATTACCCAATTAAAGGTTCAAATGAAGATTTATTTTGAGGCATTGAAAGGACTTTTAAAGGAAAACACCACAGTTTTTCAATATTTTTGTACAAGGGTACTTCAGCCATACAATATACTTCTCATTTTAACAATGCTTTAAAGTCCTTATTTTGAAAGGATTGTATACCTTAATTATTCTTCTCCATTTATGTTGAATTTTTATCTTTTTTCTCTCTTCTTTATAACGGTTCACAATGTTGTTTACAATCTATGCATAATGGCCTAAAAAAGTTATGATTAATTAAAAATAACAGTCAACTTTATAATTGTTAATAATCTTTATGAGGTATGTGACCTTCGAAGGATGCAGCCATCTGTTTGAGTCTACGTTTAATGTTTCACTGCAGTTTAGCCTTTAACCACCAGATGTCAGAATTTACCAATCTACAGAATTTACAGTAAAACATCTTTACAGTATAAGCTATTAACTTAATATTATAGCTGGCAAAAACAATAGTTTTTCAACATTTATTCATCTTTGTTAATGTTAATT
Source organism: Paramisgurnus dabryanus (assembly GCF_030506205.2). Lineage (NCBI taxonomy): Eukaryota > Metazoa > Chordata > Actinopteri > Cypriniformes > Cobitidae > Paramisgurnus > Paramisgurnus dabryanus. The sequence goes on from NC_133344.1 coordinate 357,401, forward strand.
AATGCCAATACCATTGTTCATATCAGTTCATTGAGCTTTAACTAATGTTAACAAATGCTAAAATTAACCTGAACTAAGTAAAATAAATGCTGTACAACTTCATTCTTCATTGTTAAAACTAATGCTTGAACTAAAACAACCTTATTGTGAAGATCTTCATACATTTATCATCTCTCTCTCTCTGTTACAGAACCTGGTACTGGGCGGGACATCAATGGATCTGACTGCATGTGTCAATCATTCTGGCTCCTCCTCCTGTGTGTGTGTTTTGCTGTATTGAAGTGTTAATGTTCAGCGCAGACACTCGATCAAACGTCTCAGACTGTTTCCGTTCGTTCATCCATGTGTCCATCCTCGCTCACCGTTACCCAGCAGGACGACTGACTCGACTATCAGGACAAATCTGACACGTGTGTTTATGAACTGAATCTTCTTACTGTAAGTGGGTCAAAGGCTGACTGCAGTGACTCGTGTCTGTCTGGTTTCTGGAGGAAATGTAAGTCATTCAGCGCCTCCATGTCAATAACAACCGTCAATCGTTTAAAAACGCTGAAAATAGATCTTTACGTCATTCTCAAAACAAAGGTGTGAAATAAGAAAACGGCGTAAAGATGCAGTTCATCATCTGTCAGTGTTGCCGGGAGGGAAAAGACGTAAACACACATTCACATCAGTATTACCACACGGTAGATGCCATTATTGGTTTATTTAGTGTTAAATCTTTGGTTGTGAATCTGAATGTTTTAACAGTATTAGCTTCACACACGGCTGATACATCATAATAAATGCATTAAGTGCAGAAGCCCACATGACACGGGAATGTGTTGTGTTTATATCTCAGCAAACACTCGTCTTCTTCTCATCTTAGTCACACATGCCTGTGCTTTTATGATAAATATTCTACAGTTTCAAAGAGGTAAAATAACTAAACCAATTAAAAACCCTCCCTTCACATCACAAACCAATCCCATAACACAGCCCAGACACTGAACGATGAGGTCACTAATCACTGAACGATGAGGTCACTACTCACAGAACGATGAGGTCACTACTCACTGAACGATGAGGTCACTACTCACTGAACGATGAGGTCACTACTCACAGAACGATGAGGTCACTACTCACTGAACGATGAGGTCACTACTCACTGAACGATGAGGTCACTACTCACGGAATGATGAGGTCACTACTCACTGAATGATGAGGTCACTACTCACTGAACGATGAGGTCATATTCTAAGTATGGTTCACTGTACATTGGCAATTGCATCACTTCAGCTCAGATATTAACCTCAACATTTCATAATCAATCAAGCAGTGGGATATTTATTGAATTGTAATCTTAACTCCTCTGAATCTGACCAAATAACACCACACAGTTTTCTCATAAACGTATATTAACCCAAACCTCTGAAAGCCCACAGCAGATCTTCCTCTGTGAAATGACACCAATGAATGATCTCCTTCACTTCTGTTCTCTGTAAATATATCTGGCTTTTATTTTTGTCAAATGCCCTCATGTGTAAATGAAATTTAAACCTAACTTTGGGTTCTTCATAGTAAACATATAGTTAGTTATTTACTTCCTGTAAAAAATTGAGATTAGGAACATCAAGTTTTTAATATAAGTAATTTACACGATGTTTAAGAATCTCAGTGGACAGATTTTCATTTGAATCTTCTGCACTATAGAGACTGAGAGTTTCTTTTATGGTTAGCTATAATGAATGATAATTGTACAGAAATGAGACTTACTGCCAAAACAATATAGCCCATCCATCCACACACACATCTTTCTTTTACTTTATTGTTTGGCACACATCAGGTGCGTCTTTTTCAACCAATCAGCTTTCAGCGCGTGAGATCCGATGCCTTGATTGGTCTGATGTGTGTTTGCGTCAGGTCAGGATTTAAAGGGCTAGTCGTGCGTCTTCTGTACCGCAGAGAAGCTCAGATCTGCCCTCAACACAAACATTTGGGTTTTATTTCGTCTCTGAGCTCCACGTGAAGATCTCGCTGCAGTGTCTCTCTGTGGGTTTAATAAAACACTGAAGTGAAGATCGGTCAACTTTAATTTGAAAACATGTGTTGTGTGTTAAGTGAATGTGTTTTTGTCTATATGCTCTGAAACACGCCAGGCTTTCATGACGAAAGTTTTACATCCTCATTAAAAGCAATGAACATTTTCTAATTGTGTTTATTTACTCTAAAGTTATCGCAGAGGATTTTTAAACGCTTCTGCGCTGTCAAGCACTCAAGACTTGTTTAAAATGGAAATAAAGTCATTTGAATGAATTAATGTATTTGATTCCTGGAGAGAAAACAATGATTCTGAATTGTGTTAATCATGTAATAACATGCAAATAAAGAAATATAAAGATTGTTAGATCTCCCTTTAAATTGTTGTGACGGTTTTGTTTTTCAGCATGTTTCTGATGTTTGTTAACTTGAGAGCTAATAAAAACAAAAACAAGACACATTGAGCTTTTAAATGAGCGCCAGTCACCTGTGCTTGTGTTTTGCACTTGCTAAAATTAAATGGGCTATTCGGTTTACCATTTCCATTAAGAAATAACATTCGAGTGAGATAGAAATTCCTATGAATATGACATTATGTAATCATAAAGAATGAGATTGAGATGATTTTAGGATGGTTTATTTGGCTACTGTGACAGTCTTGTACAATAATTGTAGCTTTTGAGTCATTTTATGAAACTGGTGCCATTTGAGTGTAAAATGTTTGATGAGATGCATGAGGCACAAATAATGAACTGAAGTGTTTTTAAAGCTTATAGTTATTTGTTCAAGTGTCCTTTTTAACATTATATATGATAAAATATTATTCTTAACCCTCAAGAGTTCCTTTAAAAAACTTCCTTAAGTGTTCCTAAGGCCACAAAATGACACCTTCCCAAAAAAAATTTCATTTTAAACGATGCAGTCTTTAGAACTACTTCTGCCTGAAACATAGATATCAAATATTAATTACATTTGTGGAAATTTTGACCCTTTATATGCCTGTTTGCTTATATTAGCCCATGTTTTTTTTACAGAAAAAACAAAAAAACTAAATATTTTCCAAAAAACACATTTGAACCACCATGTGATTATTATTATTATTATACCCTGAGATGGGTCAAAGATTGGTAGCAACATTGATTTTCATGCATTGTTATTTTTTGAACAAGGTCAGATTTTATAAAAAACTTCCTTAAGTGTTCCTAAGGCCACAAAATGACACCTTCACAAAAATTGCTCTAAACATAGCATACGTCAATATTTTTTTTCATTTTAAACGATGCAGTCTTTTAGAACTACATCTGCCTGAAACATATATATCAAATATTAATTAAATTTGTGGAAATTTTAACCCTTTATATGCCTGTTTGTTAACATTAGCCCATGGTTTTTTTAACAGAAAAAACTAAAAAACTAAATATTTTCCTCCAAAAAAACATTTGAACTACCATTTGATTATAATTATTATTATACCCTAGGATGGGTCAAAGATTTGTAGCAACATTGATTTTGTTGCATTGTTATTTTTTGAACAGGGTCAGAATTTATACAAAACTCACACTTCCTAAGGCCAAAATGACACCTTCCCAAAAACTGCTCTAAAAATATCATACATCAATAATTTTTTTCACTTTAAACTATTAAATGTTTTAACACTACTTCTTCCTGAAACATATATGTCAAATTTTAATTAAATTTGTGGAAATTTTAACCCTTTAAATGCCAATATGTTAACATTAATCGAACCACAGTGTTCGGCTGATGTCGTGAAACCTTTTGTGGGACATCGTAGCCCAGATAGTGACCTGTCCTGGGGCCTCATTTATAAAATGCTGCGTAAAAACCATCCTAAATTTGATCTTACGATCATTTAACAAACATGCGTACGTGTGATTCATAAACCGAACGTACGCGCAGAAAACGCGCGTACCCCTTTCAAATCTATAAATCAGAAATGAACTTGAACTTGTGCGCGCAGCCGAGCAGTTTCAGATCTCCGCCTTTAAACGATGCGTAATTAATGTCAGACATATAAAAAGCGCTTGTCAATGTTTAAACCCAGTTTCAAACAGCAAGAACGGCTTATTTTCCAAAAACCTGCAGCAATCAGACAAGCAAAAGTGCGTACGTCTGCTCAGACCCTGACGTGGCGCTAAGCAGTTTTCCACGTCAAAGACAGTTTTTATAAATATGGACTTTGCCGTGGATTTTCGCCTACGCACACTTTACGATCAAATCTGTGCGTACGCACGCTTTATAAATGAGGCCCCTGATTTCTCACTCCAGAGACTGAGGGCTGATTCATTTTTTATCTGTAAACACCGGTCAGATTGAGCAGCCCACATAAGCCTGCAGTTTCTCTGTCTCAAGATCTCTCCAGTCTATGACTGTCTCCCATATAGGTTTGTCATGGCCCCAATATACTGCAGGATTTCATGCATCAGCATCAATGAAAAGCTTGAAGTCAGGGCACTGATTCGGGCAGTGGCGTGTGTGAGCCCTGGGATTAAATCTCTGGCTGCTGGGAAGTAGCGGAGCGTCTCCATGTTTGTGGGAGACCAGAAGATTTTTCAATATTTGACGTCCATCCTGCCGCCACTTTATCCATCCGCTCTCACCTTCTGACAAGTCTTCTGAAGATCCCTCTAATGAATTAGACTCCAGCTGGTCTTCTTCCACCTCTGAGGCCTCCGTGTCGACCTCAGAATCCTCGGAGGAAGATGAGGAGCCATCCTCGCTCTTGAAGTGCATGATTATTTCTAGAGCCTTATGTGTGCTGTAATGCCTTGCCATTTTCACTACTTCTGCTATACTGTTCATACTTATAGCAGTGTACTTGCATAAACAACATGAGCAAAAACCAAAATGAAGATTGATTTTGTTTCGGTTCTGGCCTCTCATCGTTTTTATTACTGAATTAGTTTATAACGCAGAATGTGCCCTTCAAAGAGAGAAGAATTTGGATATGTTGAATATGCCCCCCTGCCCCACTCAACACCGACTCCACCCCGACATCACCACCACCCCCTTACCACTCAGACACACTTTTTTTACACACACACCAATTTTCAACAGTAAAGGTTTATCTTTTTAGTAGCTATGCGGTCCGCAGAAAACAGCAAAAATTGTGACATTTTGATGAATGCATGAAATGGTAAAAAGTAGCGCCACCTGGTGGACAAGTATAAAAATTAAAACTTCAAGGCCAGTAGTTTAAAATTATATATTGACATAAAGGTTTGTATTAGTTTATGTTAAGATAAATGGGGGGTCAAAAATGGTAGTTATAATGGTTTTCAATGGGGCAGTTTTTGTCCTTAGGAACACATTAGTCGGTTTTTGCGTAGCTTAGCCATTTTAAGCTAATTTAAAAAACTGAAACCAAAATTCTAAAATGTATCAAAAATGATTAACCTTTGGCAAGTTTGGGCAATATTCAATCATCACAGTCAAGATGGTTTAAAAATTAAAATCAAAATGGCACAAAATGTAGGAACTCTTAAGGGTTAAAGATTTACATACTATTTGTAATAATTTTTTCATGACTACACAATTTCACATCTTGTTGACCAATAAGACTGCATCTAAAACGTCATCAAATAATTTCTTTCAAAAAAATTTCAGGATTATTTGTTTGACTCCCTCAGTTTGACCCAAACTTAAAATGTACTGTTGCTTTAAGTGACATCACAATAAATTGAGTCAAAAGCAGGCAATTACTTATTTTTTTTATATTGTTAATTTGTTGCTTTTTCATGCTCAGGGTCCATTGAGCTCAAACCAAACACCCAAAATAGATGGACAAAACTGTTGTTTAAAAAACCTTTTTTTTTTCAGATTGAATGCATGCATGCCACATGAGAGATCTGCAGCCGTTTTGGGATGAAGTTTATCACCTCATCACATGTTTTATTTGAATGGGATGTGATGGGGTGGTTCTGCATCCTATTTAAATGTGACAATGTCTGAAAGCAAAATATCATTATTGTCAGTTCATCACTCACTTATTCACTTTTCTCAACACACCTCTGTGAAATCAGACATATTTTAGTTGAATTCTGTTGGTAAAGGAGAGAGGAGCAGAAACTCATTTAGATGTAAAGGTACATACACAAAACAGTGAGTTTTGGCACTATAATAAATCATCTGCAAGGGATTTTGATCTGAAACTTCACAGACACCTGAGACTTAGATTAAATCTTGTACAATTAATGTTTCCCATCCTTCAGTTTGTAAAGTTTAAAACCATTTGTTTGGATAGAGAAACCATTTGTTTGGAAAGGAAATGTTACATAAATTAATGTTGAATGATCTTTTTCTTGTGTGATCTAATCAAATACATTTAATTTAGTTTTTTAAGTGAATTTGTTTTCAGAACAAGGATCAAGTTTTAAGATTAAAAAATGAGAATAATTAAAATAGATTAAATTACAGAATTTCTAAATAATATATCGACATTTTATGATTAGGAAAACATTAGATTTTAAAAATCTAGTGTTTTACTACTTTACAGGATGAAAAAGAAAGGATCTCTTGCCATAAAAAATGATATTAATTAGATCAGGATTTTGTGCCTGAGGTGGGAAAATGTTTATTTTTAGGATGAGCACATCATTCAAAGTGTAGGTTATTTTAAAAAGTTTTTCTTAATTCAAAATTCCAAAGTGGAAATGGCGCACGTCTCATAGATTGAAGCCATTTCTGTTTTCACACTGCATTTTAAATAGAAACAATATTAAAACACTTTGGTAACTTTTTAGCATGATGCTAATTGTCTAATCAGATTCAATGAACTATGCTAAACTATGCTAAAAGTGGTAGCGCCAGACCCAGAGATCAGCTGAATGGATTCCAAAAAGATAAAACTCAATTGTATGGAAGAGGAGATGGAAAATGAGCATATTTTCAAAACAAGTGGAGTGTCCCTTTAACCTCGGGTTATCTTTGTCCAAATTGCTTTTAACCTAGGGTATGCTTCGTTCTAAACCTTAACGCTTTTAACCCTGGGTTATCTTCATTCTTGATGCTTTTAACCTTGGGCTATCTTTGTCCTAAACCGAAACGCTTTTAACCCCGGGTTATCTTTGTTCTAAACCTAAGCGCTGTTAAACCTGGTTTATCTTCGTCCAAACTGCTTTTAACCCCGGGTTATCTTTGCTCTAAACCTAAACGCTTTAAACCCTGGGTTTAGCAGCGTTTCACACTTAATGTAGAAGTAGGGTTATCCCTGGCTTAAAATGACTCAATGCTTAGCAGCAGACAGCCAATCAGAAACTGAAGAGCACTTACCTCATATGACGTGGTGACACAAAACAAGTGGTTATTTAAAGCGGCAGTGTGAAAACATTAACCCAAGGTTAGGAATGCACAGTGTGAAACATCAGATTATCCCAGGGTTATCTCTTAACCTTTGGTTAAGTATGAACAGTGTGAAACAGAAAACAGATAATAATACAGAATAACCCAGGCTTAACTATTTATAATGTGAAAAGCCCTTCTGTTTAATTAATCTTCTGTTGTTGTTCTCGCTTCAGTTTATTCTGCTCTAATGAAGAAATCTGAACCCAATGAATGGACACGTGTTGAAGATAATTGGCACATTTCTTTATTTCCAAAACAGACATAAAACCATTTCCACGATTTTACTCTGTAGATTCAAACCTCACATTGCACTTGAACAGAAAGACTGGCGTTTTTTCCCATTACATTTTCTCAGTTGTTTGAACATCAGCGCTGCAATTTCTCCAATTAAACGTTCATATAACAACACCAAGGACATGAAAAGAAGCCACGTGTATTAGTTTGGCAAGTGTGAAGGTTCTCGTCTCTGGAGGAAGATTTCTCATGCAATGAGCCAGAAAACGGCCGACGGATCGTCGTAGGGTTGGCAGCGTTTCACTCTGAAGAGCGAAGCCCGGGTTAGATTAGTAAAAGAGCTAAACGTACAGCTATAGAAAATCACAGCAAGAGAGGCTGCGCTCGCTTATGAAGATGAAGGTTTGTGTCCTTTGGTTATGGAGGAATCCGCCTCGCACTTGAAAACTCCCTCCAAACGGCCGAAAATCATTGCCACACCGAAAATAGAGGACAAACATAAAAACAGACTGTTTTTATCAGCTTAAAGAGCAGCCTGTGAATTATTTCATGACTTTACATTTGACCGGTCGCTTAATTCTTGCCCTCGCCAGCGTCTGAAAGCTCCTCTGCTGGTTTGGAGTCTTCAACAGCCTCTGAAAAACAAAATCACACAACAACTGACATGAAGTGAAGTTTATGTGCACACTTTTATTCTGATGAACACGAATCAATGTCAAACAGCAGAATGTTGTGTTGTAGTCCTGCTGATGTTACACACTGAGCCCTCAGGACACACAATGACACTTCATGACCTTTAATAATCCAGATTTCCCAGGTGTGACTGACTCAAAAGATCTTAGAAATAGTTCAGCACTGCGGCATTCTGGGACATTTATAATAGGTTGGACAGATGTCTAAATATATTTTTTTAAATGATTTAATTCACACAATAGTCAAAAAATCTCACTTTAAAGAGTTTTGTTGTTGTTGCTGCTTGTGGTCCTCTGATGGACTTCACTTCTGATTTATTCACTGTCACTGAGTGTCCATTAAGTCTAATAAATGTACCGGAAACGTTTGCTTGCTTGTAATTGTGGTCAAATCTGGAGGTTAAAAGGTTTGGATCAAATCTATTACACGAAAATTACACAGTGGCTTCCTCCAACATTACATTTGGATTATGTTACAAGTAATGGATGGTGGGTTTGTGTAACCAGATGGGAGCTTCAAACACATGCTGTTAACTCTTTCCCCGCCAGAGTTTTTAAAAAAAGTTGCCAGCCAGCGGCAGCATTTTTTATGAAGTTTAATGCCTTTAAAAAAAGAAACATACAATATCTCAAATGAAAGAACTTCCCTCTGAGATAAATTAATAATTTTTGAGCAAGACATTTGTTAGAGATCAGATTCAGAGCAATACACAGAGTTTTTATTGTTTTTGGATCAGTTGATGCTTCAGTGTTTTATAAGTTGGGTAAGAGCGACACCTAGTGGATAATAGCAGAAATATAGATTACAGTAAAAACTCATCATTGGCAGGGAGTGAGTTAAGCACTTTAAAAGTGGAACTTGACGCACCTTTTTTGTCTATTTGGTCTGTTTCCTGGTTCTCTGAGGCATCAGGCACGTCGGCTTGTTTGGCTTCCTCTTCCCGGTTCTGTGCATCTTCAGCAGGTTTCTCGGGCGCCTCTCGGCACTCTCCTTCTTTAGGCTTCTCCGCTTCCTGTGGCTGCTCCTGGACTTCCTCTTTAGTAGGCGTGTCTGAGGGGAGAGGATCAGCAGCAGCAGTGGGCGGAGCTTCTGCAGCAGGTGAGTTGGGCTGCTCGGCCACGGGACTCTTGACTGGTTTGCTCTCCTCTGCGGTTTCGGTGGAATCTTCCGCCGGCTTCTCTTCGGATGGGGAGATTCGCTCCTGTGTCTCTGCGGACTCATCCGGAACGCCGCCGTTTTCTTCCTCTTTCTCGCCATCTTTCATTTTTTTCCGGGTGATGTGCCCTCGGAAACTGGCCTGGATCTTGGTTGCGGCCTTGTGGGCGTTTTCTTCGGGTTTGGTTCCATCCTGCTTGATCTCCTGGTCGGCTTCTTCGTTCTTCTCAACCTGACAAAAGAAAGCCTCACTTCAGCCGAACGTTTCTCCTGTCGATATCACACAGTGTTTGATTTCAGTACAGCTACACCAGAGGAAGACTCAACACCATGTCTCAATCTAAGCTTCAACTTGAAGCTGTAATGTATTCAGTTGTGTTTATTAGTGTGTGTGTGTTTTAACAAACCTTACTGTTGGAAACAGCTAGTAAAGATGTTTATTAAGCCTCTCCAGGCATCTCTGTTTAATGTATGTTAATGGTCATTCAATGAAAACACGTTTTATACTGACAGGAGCTTTAAAAGAGCTTCAATCGATGCGGCCCTGTAAACAATCAATCATTTAAATGATTGTGGATCAGTGAGCTCTGAGGGATATTTGTCTGAATGATTAAATGCGTCTCAGCGGCGAGGGAGTTTTCTGGGCCGAGTGGACGCCACGGTAGTTTCTGATACTCTTTAGTAACCAGAAAACATCAACCATAACCTCAAGACAGCCTGATCCGGTATCATCTATTCCAATTTATATGACGTAAGCACTGTTCATTTTATTTGTCTCTGACACGCTGCCATGGATTTTTGCGTACGCACACTTGGCGATCAAATCTGTGCGTATGCACGCTTTATAAATGAGGCCTCTGGAAAGCAAATTCTGACCCTTGATTAAAAAAAATCCTGGTTAACATGCAGTGCCACAACTAAATCATCTACAAGAAACCTCCATGGCCTCCTGCACTCGGTAAACTCAAGAAACAGACTCGCATTGAAGTTTTCTGCTCTGAACCCTGAGGTCACTCGATGACGGCCCAACTAATACCAGCATAACATGACGTGAAACCAAAGATGAAAGAATCACTTAAAGAGATGTTTGAGGTGAAACTTACCTCGTTTACCACAGTCCAGGAGTGTATTCGTCCCCCAAAGCTCTTTTAATATAATACTGAAATGTGTCTAATGAAGAACATAAAATAAAATAAATTAAAAGTGATCATGCATGACAAATAAATTGATATAAAACATCGATTGACACTTGAAAGATGAAAACTGAGGTATAAAATCAGAAATGCAACAGTACAACATCATCTTAACAAATAAGATTTAGTGAAAACAGCAAATGAATGTTACACAACATCACACAAGAGAGAGCGAATGAGAGATATAATCTTAATAGAGAGATAAATAAACTGATCCTGTATCACCTGTACCTGTATAGACAGTGAAGGTTTGATTCTCAGAGTTTATTTGATCCTCTTCAACAAGCTAGCAGTCATTTAATGAACACCACACAATATCAAATCAATAAACACTTTGTCTCAGATTTATTATTTACCCTGAGGCATCATTTCTCACCATCCTATTTGATTTGACTGCATTAATGGTGTGTGCGTGCATGCGTGAGTCATACAACATTACACACTGTGACATCATGATGACATCATACGCTCAGCTCTCAACTAAATCTTATTATTGAAAAATATTTTAATTTAATAGAGAATTTAATTTATTGAAATTTCTGAGCAAGTTCTGGATTATGGATTATTCTGGACAGCCCTCATTATACACAATCAAGACAATCGACACAATAAATGAATCATATGACAATCACAGGTCATAATGGTAGATGTCCATTTATCACTGAATCAGATTGATATTACAAATGATCTTGCATTGGTTTTGTATAAATGCTCGATAGAATGGCAAATATGTGTGTAGATCTGAGGGCGTAGCCCATAAACAACTGACATGATTCACAACTGAGCCTGAGGGAAATTCAGTCAGTCACACGCACGCACACACACACACACACACACGCACGCACACACATACATACACACTTATGAGACCTTGACTGGCTGTCAACACATTTTTTAATTTGAGGTAAAATTATTGCCCTATGGTTTGGGGGTTCAAAGGTCAGACAGAAGCACAGAGATTTTAAAGATGACCGATCAATAACAGCAATCAAAATCCAAATGGGTGGGGTTTAAAAATCAACTGGTTGTTCATACAGAGACCATAGTTTTAATAAACACTATTTGCATTTTTAAGTTCTGCATTCGTCAGAAAGCAACATAGTGTATTTAAATTACATGCTAATTAGTATGTGATGATAGTTTAACTGTTAATGTAAAAAACTACAGCAGACTGATTTACATTGACAAGATATCAATTTATATTCAACACACAAGAGCTGTTAATGAAAGTATGACTACACATAGTCATGCAGTGCAGAGAGCCACACCTTAAAATCTCACACCAGACACACACACACACACAACCCACCAGACTCTCTCTCTCCCAACATACACACATATCATCAGACACACACAATCCTCAGACCGATACGCCGGAAATTCTTTCGCGATTACAATTCACCTGCAGTGACGCAGACTCTCATGAATATTCACGCGGCATTAAAACGTATCGACGTCAGAAATGCACCTGTTTTACTTTCACATTATTACAATAAAGTTCCAGCTGTGTGAAGGAGAGAGAGAGAGAGAGAGAGAGAGAGAGAGGACCACACCCTTCATCCTCTTCAGCTCTGACGCTGATGCTCTTCTGCCTCTCTCTCTCGCGCGCGCACACACGCGTGAATCTCTGTCGGTTCCGTCAGTTTATGTCTCTTTTATTGAATCTTTAACAGCTTGTCTTCACACTGCAATAGACGGAACGCGACTGCTATAGACAACGATCTGCTCGCGTCGCGTCGCTCTCAGTGGCGTGGCAGAACAAAAGAAAAGCGCGGGCACACCTGCGTTAAAGATGCTTAACAGACCGAACATGCGCGTACACTCGTTACCAAACCTCACCTGTGTGAAAAGAAAAAAACACTTTCATACCCGCAAACTCATTCACATCGCTCATTTCTTACTGAATCCGGTTTACCGGCTCCGGTGACGCGAGATTCTTCAGAGGAGACGCGTGAGGTGCGGCTCAATTTTCCCGCCGAGGTTAAAACATGTGTTTAATGCACGTGTAAAGACAAATTCTATCGTTTGTATAGAAATGAAATTTTTTTAAGACAGAAAGCGGCGCGAATCGTTCAGACACAGAGACAGACACGCCCTAAGACACGAGCGCGTGAAGCCTTCATTACATCCCACGAGAAATCATCCCGATTCCTCAGAGACATTGAATAAATAATCTGTGTTTATCTCCTGAGAGACACCACACCCCAAAACTCACACACCTCAGCTTCATGACTACACACCACATCAAACCTGACACACACACACACACACACACATATGTGATTAAATAGAGATTTCCAGTGTGTGAACTGGGACTGTTTCCAGTAATCCCATTATGAAGGCGTGTCAGATCCTCAGCAGAAGATTCAGTGTGAACAAAAGAAAGATGAATTACACCACAAATCACACAGGTTATAGTAAACGCGTGAATAATCCAGATATTTACCGGCTTAGTTCTTCTAATACAGCACAGCATAGTTGAATCCTTTCAGTGTCTTGCTCCGTTTCTTCCTTCTTCTTCTACTTCTTCTTCTTCTTCTCTTCTCTCTCTCTCTCTCTCTCTCTCTCTCTCTCTCTCTCTCTCTCTCTCTCTCTCTTCTCTCTTTCTCTCTCTCTTACCGGCTGTATCAACAGCTGACGCCTCGGATGCTAAAACTCATCACAGTTCAGCCTCAGTCACACTCTGTCTGTCTCCCTGCACCTCCACTGCCAACAATGAGAATAATCCCACCCTATAAACCCCCCCCCCTTCCTGCAAATGAACCCGTTGAGCCCACCCCCAGCACACACACACACACACACACACGTGGCCCCGCCCTGATCACACTTGCTATGAATGATGGAATAGCACCAATCTGTCCACTGAGGTTCCTCAGTCTATGCGGTGGTTCTGCTCAATCTCTCTAACAGAACTTCTGCATGTATTCATCAATCCACACTGACTGACTGACTGACTGACTGATGTGTGAAGAGAGATTCTGTACATTATCAGACTGACGTTCACATGGTAACAGTGTTGAATCAATGCCCATGTGACCGCCTCAGGGTGTGGATATTGCTTCTGAACGGCTCCTTCTCTCCATCTGTCTGTCTGTCTATGATGACCACCCCACTGTCACTGGGGATTCCTCTTTCTGACCCAAAGCAACAGCACCAGAACATCTTCATCATCTTCATCACAGCCAGGTGAAAGCACCCACATGTTCACACACTCATCATATGGACAGAATAACTGACGACGGGCCGTTGAATTATTTGTTGAATTATTTGAAAATAATGCACACCCACTTTTTTTGCTTAAAAAGTCTATAATTTTTATGATATTATCCTACACTACACAGGGAATAATGTGGATTTTTTCCCAGAAAACTTCTTGGATAAAATAGATTCAAGCACTTTCAATGACCTGTATCTATGTATGTATTTTTTCAAAAACTTCCCAGGGCCTTGAAGTTTTTCCCCCAGATTCACAAACTTTCAAGGATTTCAAGGACCTGTGGAAACCCTGCAGGTTTTAACTAAAACTACAGGCATTATGGGGCGGACAGGGTTTAGATTAATCCAGGACTAAGCTTTAGTTATAGACAGTTTTCACAAACACACCTTACAAAAATAAAAACTACTGATGTACATCTTGAGACAAAACAGTGGCACTGATATATGTTAAGATCAGGAGAAGGGTTTTGAAATGAAGGCAGCTCAACATGCATTTGAGTCTGGGACTAAGATAAACCCTGTCTGGGAAACCACCCACAAAACAAATCAGATACAAGATCATGGCTTAGCAAAACACGGGAACGTAAAACACAGAGTAACAGAAAAAAAATCATGCATTGATGAATAATGTGTAAAATCAGGATATGGCGTCATCAGGTGTGATCTTAAGAGGAGTGCACAGTTTAGAAACCCTTTAAAAAGACTCACATCACCTCACCTGAGTTAAACTATTTCTGAATCAACACTAATAATGTGATTTCTGAACGACCCCCATCCTCGTTGTTAACATGCATTGAGTCGACACAATACATTGTAGACATATCTGCTAAAGATTATTTTCAGTAGCTAAAATGGTTAAAGAAGTAATAAATCATATACAATAAACTTTATAATAAAGTTGGAACGGATGGAAAATAAAGCACACATCTGTTCACATTCACCAGACCACAGTTACTCTCTCATCTCAGTGTTTTCTCATGAATATTCATGAGTAGATGTTGTTGAGGATCAATTATTAACATCCTTTATTTTAAATGTAACTGTGGCCTTCATGAGAAAGTGTGGGATAAGAGTTAAGTGCGGTTAGTTTTACTTTCACGTAGCCAGGTGCTGTGTCTGATCTCTGTCTGATAATGACGGGTGGAGCTCCTGATAACGTCTGCATTCTGCTGATTCAAATTCCTAACTTGCAAGTGTATGTGTGCGTGTCGATACCTTCAGCCTGTTCAGACACACTGAAAGGACCGCATCTCCACCCCCGATCAGGACGGCAACTGTTGCCAAGGCAACCACACTGAAACGGCATCCTCCGACTCCAGCTGACGGTGAAACTCCATCCATTCCTCTCTGACTCGTGTGTGTGTGTGTGTTCATGAGACCCCATGGACACTGCTGAAACCCTCAATATCAATGCTGATGCTCCGTCTCCATGGCAACAGGTCAGAGCGGATGACTAACACACACACACACGTACACACACACAGGCATGAACACAGTCAAGCATTAGAGTCGTGTGTCTCAAACTAGCCTGTAAGATATTAACCAAAACATCAAAAACCTCCACAGAATGATATTAAATTGATTTAAGATGCAGGGAGATACAATTAAAATGACACACATGCATACACACACACACACACACACACACACACACACACACACACACACACACACACACACACACACACACACACACACTATGGGCTGGTTTCCAGACAGGGATTATCTTAAAACAGGACTAGACCTTAGTTTAATTATGATATATAACCAGTGTTAACAAACATGCATCACTAAATAAATTACTTGTGTGCATTTTAAAGCAAAAAAAGGGCACTGATGTATTTTAAGATATGTCAGTGGAAGTTGTTTTCAGTTTGGTCAGCTCTTACATTTATTTTAGTCTAGGACTAGTCTAATCCCTGTCCAAGAAACCAATGTGTTCAGTAAAGCTGCTTTAAAGCATGCACACATGAACATAAATGTATTTGAATAAAGTCATAACCCTAGATGTTTAATCTCAACAAATGGTTTTCATCAGATTTAATCAGACTCCATCATTTCCTACAAAAAAATGTTCAGTAAAAAATCAGCAGATAGAAGTGAGAGAGTATTTAAGATGATTAAAGACACAGTGTGAAGTGTTTCGTTCAAATCTTTTATTTATTTGGGTTAGTAATTAACATAAAAATATATTTGTAAATTTCAGCAAAACAAACAAAACCTGGCCATTCATTTTTCAGCACAATACAACATTCATAATCTTTTCTGTGGTTATGAGAAATAATTCATGACTTCCTAAAAAAAAACATCTGCGAGTTTAAACAAACACTTCAGACACCAGACTGAGTTACGGTGTATCTTAGTATATCTGCACACTTACAGGAAGAAAAGACATGAGTATTCATACACACACACACACACACATACAGGTGTTTATTTAACACTGCGACTCTGCGATTGTGTGTTCGTAGTGTTTCTCATGTAATATATAGTCAGGCACATCATCAAAATCCTGAAAGAAAACACAGAGACAGATGAAGATCTTCAAACAACAGATCACTCAAATATCTCAGTTTATTTCTTCATTCACTGGGGCATTAACAAAAACTTTACCTCGCTCAAGTGTAGTTCACAAAACAACTTAAAGTGAAACAGTTATTCATTAACACTGTTGCTCAGTCATTTATCTTTCACTACTTATCTGAAATCAGTTACAAATATCAGACATATAAACTCATAATAACCCACTTCAGACTGATCTGAACTAAACTCATGTTGGTATAAAGATGCTGGTTGTCCTGCAGTGCATCATGTTTGTGTTTATGAGTACGGTTAAAACACGGGTCGGTTCTTAGATCTGTACCATTTTTTTGTGAAGTAAGATTAAAAGTTTACCTTTAAGTAACAGCAGCACATCGTCTTCTCTGGCCGGTTGTAAAAATACTCCTCCCTGTGAAGACGGATACAATCAACATTACTCTGGGTTTGCCGATGTGGCACTGAAGGACAGATGCTGAAATGTTCTTACCCAGTGACCTCGATGGGCGAGCGTTTGACCACAGGGGGATTTTCCTCTGATAAAGCCCAGCACGGACAGAGGATTCGGCCCAGCAGCACCAGCGTTGTGAGACCTGATGGAAGCAGAATAAACGCCAACAGGACCGCCACATCTGTAAACGCCACAGACAATCCTGACAAAGAGGAGAAAATAACAATGTTTTGAATTAGGAGTAAAGTACTGTGTCTGTGAGATTCATCAGATCTGTACTGAGTCTCACTCTTTGGTGTAACGGTGAGGATGATCTGAGCCGGGCGGCCGTGGGCATCCGGTGGGTTTCGGACGGAGCAGGAGTACGTGCCGTTATCAGTGAGTGATGCGTTCAGAAGCTGAATTGATGCGTCACCTCTTGACGGATTGCCCATCCACTTCACACGACCCCTGAAATAATCCTCCTCCGGCGGGTACGCTTCAGATAAGAAGTGAAAAAACTAGACAGAGACAGAGATAGACAGATATACTGTATGATGAAGCTCTCAATAACTGTTTCATATTATTTGATCATTAGATGATCGGTGACAGAGAGACATGTAGTTCCTAACATCACCAGCAGGGGGAGGATGAATATAATTAATATTAGACTTTCATGACATTTGAAACAGGATTTTATCCATGAGCACTAAGTGATTAAAAGCATCAATGTCTTCATGACATCATTTTAAATCCAGAATAATCCATTATCTTATTATGAAAGGGAATGAGCTTCCTATTGCAATCCGGCCACATGCAACATTCAAATAACAATTAAAAACTCAAAAATACATGCCATAGATATTATAATAGGGTCTCAGTGACGCTTTAGTCATTTGGAAGAGTTAAAAGAATGGGTCAACATAAGACAACTTAGACAGCTTCATATAAACATTTACTTTACAAACTACATAAATAAGACCAAAGCAGGGGTCCCTGTGGGTATTCTGCTCTGGAAAGACTTTTGGTCTTTTGTGACGCTGTCTTTTCATGTGACACAATCATTTTGGCCTTTCATTATTATTCATTTAATTATTGATTGATTTATTTTTCTCCTTATTTAGTATTTAGTATTGTGTCTAGCTCTGTTTATCTCTGCTACTGTTCATTTTCTGCCCAAACATGCAGTATTTGTATGAAGTCATTGTCATGTACCGGACGAAAACAATAAAAACTTGACATAGGTATTGACTGCATTTCTCCTTTTATCTTTATTTAAACTATTGTGTCTTTATCTCTTTTTCTCTTTCATCAGGTATTGTGTTGGAATAGTATAAACTTGTATCTTGGTATATAGCACTTCTTATATTATTGCCTCCTTCTGATAAATCACTTGCTATCTTTGTGACTTTGGATAAAAGCATCGCCTAAATGCCTAAATGTAAATGTTTCAAATAGAATAACATCATACATAAACGTTTGTGCTCATTAAGATCAGCAACATTTAGACGAATATAAAATAACAGAAACATGCATCACATTAAAAATGACTGATGTATGCAATGAATAAAGACCACACCCCTAATAGGGTGCATGAATAAAATCACAGAAGGGTGTGGCCACATCATGACTAACACTTTTATAATTCACACACACACGCTTTATTGTTAAATATAATTTCATTTTTACACATGAATTGTGTCTATTTATGGTCCATTTAGAAATTGATTTATTTATTAATGCAATGAAACTGAATTTAAAGTCCCTGAATACACAGAACCTTTAAGATCATGTGACGGACAGCAAGAGTTGTCGATGTACAGGATTGGTCAGGAATGAAACTTTCAACCCCATCACTGTTCTCAAGACATTTTGACAAGCTATAAAATGTGTTAAAAACTGTTCAGAAATCAGCTTAATAAAGTGACTCTGATGAATGTGTTTTACAGAACTTCCCAATACAATAGTGTTTATTTTTGACATGTGTGTGTGTGTGTGTTCATCTTTAGACTGCTGAATAATTCAGACACACAAACACTGGATTATAAGTTCAGCTCTGATGGAGTTCTGTGGTTTACACCAACATCCTGCTGTTAGTACAAACTAATGATTAACTGTGTGTGTGTCTGTGTGTGTGTGTGTGTGTGTGTGTGTGTGTGTGTGTGTGTGTGTGTGTGTGTGTGTGTGTGTGTGTGTGTGTGTGTGTAGATGACAGAAGATCAGACTCACCAGTACAGCAGGTCCTCCGCTCTGAGGTCTAAAGGTCCAGTCGACAGACATGCGGCTGGTGACCGTGCTGGAGGAGGTGAAGGAGCAGGACAGCGTCACCATCGCTCCTCGAACAGCACTGATCTCTGCAGGAGCGTTTACTGTGATGCAACACACATCACTCAGCAGAACTGACACACAAACAAACACACAAACATCTCTTAAAGCAACAGTTCACTCAGATTTCTGTCATTTATTCATCAGAACTCAAGTTATGAGCAGTGATGATCGTGAGCTCTTAGACTGGAACTGAAGTCAATGAAAACTGCTGATCTGAGACAATGTTTTAAGGAAAACACCACAGTTTTTCAATATTTTACTATGTTTTACCTCAACTTAGACAAATGAATACATACCTCTCTTTTATCAATGCATGCACTTAATCTTTGTACAGTGCGTCGTGAATGTGTTAGCATTTAGCCTAGCCCCATTCATTTCTTAGGATCCAAACAGGGATGATTTAGAAGCCAGAGGCGTCATGCCCATTCAAATTGACGGGGCACGTGCCCCCTTGGTTTTTTGAGCCAAATGGATTTGCATGCAACCTCAAAATCAAAGAAGGGTCCATTAATCTGTTATTTCTTTTAATCTGTTTAATATGCACAATATTATCAATTGTCTGCTGAATCCTTGTCACTTTTCAGACATTTTTGCCGTTTTGATAGTGTTTTGATCATGTTACATTACTTTATTCTGGCGGCAGGCATTGCAGTCAGCGCAGTCGCAGACTTCATTAGCGTCTGAGCGCGCTCACAAGCTTTGCTGTTGCATTTGGCTATCTGAGGAATTAAACGTGTAAGAAACGCTCACAACATTTCCAAACCCCAGTACGGTAATGTGCAGTTAACTAGTGTTGGGCGATATGCCCTATTTTCAGATCGTTCTATCGTCAGCCTGTGAGATCGGCGATACACAATATTATCAGGGGGCGTGGCAGTAGTTTACTCTTTTTTTATTTGTTAATTTTTACTCATTATAACAAGTCACTTGATGGGTGGACAAAAAAAACAAGACCGTAACACCGTCATGACCGCAACCTTCTTAAAACTGATGGCATTAAAGCGAGCGCGTCATTAAAACCCTATCATGATTACTTAATAACTTTAAAAACATGCATCTGCGCACACACACACACGTGCGCGCACAAACTATTCAATGCGTTAGGTGTGTTCGACATCGGCTGTGGCTGGATGTAACCGATCGGCGAGATTAGCCGCGTGCAGGCGGGGAGGAGCTGAAAATGGAGACGTAAAGTCGGACGCGCTGTGGTTCTCGTAGTTTGCTGCATTTACGTCAGGCATGGCTGATCACGTGCCGTTTGCTTGCTTAATCGCATTCAACATGATTTGTAAGATGTAAACTACATAAAAAGTGAATTATACTGTTTTGAATGTCCGTGTATGAGCATGAGTGGAACTGAAGAGGCTTACAGCATCTGTTTTTACAAGAATAAAGTTCAACATAAGCATATATTATTTAAATACCAATGTAGTGGGGTCTACGTTTTTTATCCATTTTATTTTGATGAAGATGACATAATATAACATCGCGACTACATGAAAAGAGCTTTAACTGTTATAAAAATACAGATTTGTGAGCATTTGTGGAACTGAGGGCGTGAAAATAAACACGAAATACACGTGATTGTTGTCATGTGGTGAATCCGACCAATCGTGAAACAGCTGTGTCGTCATTACAGCCCGTGCAGCTCCTCTTCGCGAACTGCGCTGGCTAACTCAGGCGGCTGATCTCGAACCGCTCTCGCGGTACTTAAAAACCATATGACACAATCACGTGCCTGCAGCGCCAGCTTAAGTCGGACAAAGTTACTAACCGGAATGCACTGCTTCAAGTCAGCCACCGATCGGTCTGCGCAGCGCCGCATGAAGTCGAACACACCTATTGGTTTAGTGCTGTTGCAGAAGACTACACGTGTCAAGCAGTGGTGCTCTCATGAGGTGCCTTTTTAAGCGCATCGGTCCAGCGGAACGCGATCATATCTTAAACACAATCATATATTAAACACGAGGGACGTGTTGCTACAACTCATTAAAATGCATATCATAAACAGGATTAATACCTAGTGATCTGACTTCGGACAGAGCGCAGCTCTCTGCACGTACGCAAGAGTGAGAGAGAGGCGCCAATATTCAGCGGGTCATATTTTAAACAAAAAGTAAAGTTTGCATCAGCTCGCATGAAACGCATTAAACTGAACAAATAAGGATTACTACTTTAGTTTATGTTGTTTTTTATTATGATGATAATAATAATAACCATTCGCCAACTATCGTCTTGACTATCGCCATGAAAGCCTGCCATTGGCGATATGTCTGAAGATCGTCGATACACGATACTATCGTCTATCGGCACAACCCTACAGTTAACCTACTCTGTATGGTTTAAAATGTTACCGTCTCGACGTTATATTAGTAGATTTCTAGATTTATTTTGGTACATCTCAGTTCGCCAGAGTTCACAGGGGTGCGGAATCACACATGCTGACATATGAGGTCAAATTTAATGCAAAAAGCCGTTCCTCTAATAATTTTATCTAAACGATCGAGCTGGTACTGCTGTGATATGCCAACCAAACCTTACAGAGTTTACAAACCATCCTTCTTTTTATTACCAGCTACTCTGAAGTACTCCCATACTTTAGACCAGGGTTCCCTAAATCAGCACTACAGAGTTTAGGTCCAACCCTAATCAAACTTACCCACCTGTGATTTTCTAGTGATCATGAAGACCTTGATTAGCTTATTCGGGTGTGTTTGATCAGGTCTGGAGCTAAATTCTGCAGTGCTCCGGCCCTCCAGGGTAAGATTTTGGGGAACCCTGCTTTAGACCCTTCGGCCTTTGATAACTTTTCCTAACTAACTGGTTTGACTTTGCACTCGACCCCGCTTCATTCTTTGGAAACTGTTGCTTACTGAGCCCACTGGTGGAGGTGGCGATAAACTGTTTACACCTCCTACTGGTGTGGAGGAAACGGTTGTTATTTTAGCGTGAGAACTAAATTTAGAGGTAAAATAATGGAATCGACTATAAATATTGATGTTGAATAATTATCAGCGTTGACGAAGTCGATTGTGTCGACCAATCGCGACAGCTCTACAATATAGTTTTCTTTGTAGCCTCTTATGGAACGGCTGAAATTCCACAAGGGGGCGCATTTGTTCCTCAGACGTTGCACAATAAACATGACATCCGAATATATTCATTATAAATCATGAATGAAAAGTGAGATTCGAACGAATGTCTGTTAGTGAACTTATTGGATACACTATTTATATCGTAATTCGGTCAGAAACTTCAAGATTGTGAGATGAACAAATCGTTTTGGATTAAAAGGCTTGGATATTCCATTTCCTTGGACTTTTGGGGATTTATGAACAATTTGTTTTGGACAATTTCACCGAAGCGGATAAAGGAAAGATTTTGAAGGTAAGTAAATATCCTAAATCGGCGCCGCCCGGTTCAGGTAACTAACAACTAGATTACAGTTTTATGACTGCTAAAAATCATATTATGCTTTCTGTGTGCGCTTAATGGAATCCCGAAAGTCTAAGCTTTACAACGATTTGCCGCATGACCGTATATTTTGAAGATTTAATGCTTCAAAGTTACAATGACGTAATGCAGCCTCACGTGCAAGGGAGGGGGTGTGCCGTGTACGGCACAGTGTTCCTTATCAGGTTAACACTTTCTGGTTCTGTCCAAATGAAATGCAGCATCACAGCAGCTTTAAACAGAGCATACATTTCATTATTGCCTTTAACATTTAAAACTATCATTTAGGCCAGGGTCTGATCTCAGACAGAGCTTATAGTCACAGAATAAAATGCATGTTTGAGCAGAGTCTTAACTTAAAACAATTTGCACGGACAGGTTTTAAAACACACAAGTGAGTGTCATTGTTTTGTCTCAAGATGCACATTAGCAAGGTTACTTTTTGTAAGGTATGTTTGTAAAAACTACTTTAATGCACTGATGCTGGCTTAATCTAAACCTTAGTCCATAAAGTTTTCATTTATTCCATTAGTCATTGTTTATATTTTTGGATGTATATTTATGTTGTGGAAATGCAAATGGCACCTCTGAGCAGTAGGCGAGATGCATCTGATGTTAAATCATGATTAAGGGATAATAAAAGTCATTTATTTCTGATAACTCTTTTTGTATATTAATGATTAAACCCATAAATCATGAGTTTAATCATTAATGTTTTATTCATGTCTATTTGTACATTCACTGCAGAAAAGAAAACCAATGATGACTGAAGATCCAGTAAAAACACACTCACACCTACACTTTTTCCGATGATGATGATGATGTCACTTCTGAGATGATGAAGCTTTTATCTAAAGCAGATTCAGCCCTCCAGTTAACAGCTCAAAAAGATGAACCACCACACACACGCGCGCGCGCTCGCGCTGTCTTAAAAAGGCCACTTGTCTTGTCAAGTTTAGAGACGCGGTGTGACAGTAGGGAAATAAACAGTTAATCAGCCGATATATGATCGCAATCCACGATAATACAAACAACGGTATAACACTTTATTAAATGACGTCAATATAATGACATCTAACCGCTGTTATAACCTACAATATAACTTAATTCACTACGGTATAAACTCTCAGATATATTTATAAAGTAGATGATCGACACGATTTATAGACAAACAAAACAAACTTTGCCCATTTAAAAATACCATTTAGAGGTTTTCAAAAACAATAAGTCGCATTTATTAACCAACTATGACGTTTGTGTGGACATTTGACTGAAAGTAAAACTTACCGAAAGAAAAGAAAACACACGATAAAAATCCTTCAAACACGTTTCTTCGTAAATCCATCATCCACTAAAGCTCATTTATGATCCGATATGAGTGATTATAAGCCGATATCTGTCCGATATTTCTGCTGTTTACGTCGCGAGTCTGTTTTTGGCCTCCATGTTGGATCCTTTGATACCTGCCAAACAGGTGAAACAGGAAGTACAAATAAATCAACATTAAACTCTCTAAGAAATCATTAAAGTTCTTAAATAACTCACTTAATTACATTTATTAGTTCGTTCAATATTGTATTATACATCAGATTCAGTTATGATGTGTGTTTTTATTTGGTTGGTTTTATTTGAGCTTAATTGACCCAAATGAAAATATATTATATATTTATATGTATATATTTATATGATATATTTATATGTATATATTTATATGATATATTTATATGTATATATTTATATGATATATTTATATGTATATATTTATATGATATATTTATATGTATATATTTATATGTATATATTTATATGTATCCCTCTCTGTATTGAGTGCTTTTGAGATGCAGGTTTCTTCTGTGGTTTGGGTTTATTCTGTGGTCAAGTTCACACATTATGGTTTCTCAATCCGAAGGCTGCAGTCTCTGGAGGGCGCATTTGCAGGCTGCATATGTCATCAAAACAATTACAAAGTTGACTATTATTCCTAGTTAATTGTAATTTGTTGTAATATGTTGATGACTTGCGAATGTAATGGTCAGTTCAGTTAACTTAAATAAACCAGTCTAAATGGCGTATGTAGTGTGCATATGCGACCTCCGCAGGCTGCAGCCTTCTGATTGAGAAACGGCCAAGGTGTGTAAGCAGCGCAGACCGATCGGCGTATGACGTCAGGGTAACGCGAGAGTTTGCTTAAACCTTTTTTTACAGTCATGGCTCAAACTACGCCAAACCTCACTTATATTAACATTATATTAATAAAGGTGATTGAAAATACACTGATTAATAGCCAGACTTATGTCGACATAAAAGTAATGACGGTGTTATTATAGAGATCATGTTTAATCGCTCAGAATAAATAAATAAATTAAGCTCGTATGTTAAAAAGCTTTTGTGTGTTGCGCTGTGTTTGGCCGCTAGACGCCGCTACAACTCTTTAGTTATTCTAGTTAAACACTTCAGGATTAAATTAAGTAAACGCTTTCCTTCACAAAGTAAAGGTAAACATTTATTCCTTGTCATGTTCGCTTTTATTGTCACTAATGGTTTACCTGATTGATGTGCTGAGTGAATCAGATCTGATGAAGACCGAGTCACATACACGTTCAGTTTAAAGTCAGTCATGTTTAGTGCAAGATTCATTTTAAATACTTTAATGTTAGTGTACAGCACATCAAATGTTTTTAGATAACTTTATAAAAATAAACATTGATATCAAAATATGAAAATAGGAAATATGACAACTTCATATATTGAGTAAAATAAGATGTCTTAATTGCTCCGTAAAATGATTTCAATAATTTAATGAAATACATAAATCAAGTGGAAGGTAAATACAAATTTCTACAGATGGCATTAGCTTTTTATTATTATTATATTTCTTGTTTTTGTTATTATTATTATTATTATTATTATCTAATGTTTTTAGCTATAAAATATGTCTGTATAAATTACAGTGTTACTGTCAGCTGTTTGCCAGTAAGTTACTGTAGTTTTAAATGTATTTTATTTACTGGTTAAACATTAAACATTAAACATTAACTAGTCTTTATATTTACAGAATAAAACTATAAAATAACAGCATCATGCAAAGCATTCTGGGAACCAAAAATCTGAAGGATAAAACAGAAAATAAGATTGATGAGGATTTCTGGTTCCCAGAATGCTTTGCATGAGGCTGTTATTATAGTT
The DNA here is from genome assembly GCF_030506205.2 of Paramisgurnus dabryanus. Taxonomy (NCBI): domain Eukaryota; kingdom Metazoa; phylum Chordata; class Actinopteri; order Cypriniformes; family Cobitidae; genus Paramisgurnus; species Paramisgurnus dabryanus. The sequence goes on from NC_133344.1 coordinate 383,207, forward strand.
TTATGCTGTAAAGATAAAGACTTGTTAATGTTTAATGTTCATTTAACTTTGAACAAACTGTTGACAGTAAATAAAATACATTTAAATCTACAGTAAGTGACTGGCAAACAGCTGCATAACTACAGCAACATTTTGACAGTGATTGCCAATTTGTTTATGGGGTAATTAATGGAAAATCAAAACAAATAAAATAAAATGACAATAATTTTTAGAATTCAATTGAACTTTTTTTACATTTTAATGTAGGATGTAATCATCATCAGATCTTTAAACTGATCAGGTGTCTAGCAGAAGCAGAAATCATTCAGGTAAATACTCAGGAATTAGGTGATGATAACCCAGCAACAATAAAAAATAAACTTGTAAAGTTGCATTAAACAGAGTAAGTTTGTCCTGAATACAACAACTGCAGACGGACCACAAAAAACAACTCAGGCCTGAGAGAGAGAGAGAGAGAGAGAGAGAGAGAGAGAGAGAGAGAGAGAGAGAGCGGGTGTGTGCATTTGAAGCGCTCTTCCTGTAGCAGAAGTGAGCGGGTCTGGGAAACTTAAGTATATTTTTGTATTTAAATCTAAAGACTGAATATCTGTAATTACATTAATAAGCTCGGGGATTGATCTGAAACGATGATGTTCATGAAGTTTATGTTACTGCTCTTAACAGCAGCTGTGCATGAAGTTCAGAGTCAAGGTAAGAATCATTTATATTAAAGTTTTATAATGAAGAAGTTATTTGATGAAAAAAATCTACAGAAGATTTATAATTCAAGCTCTTTGTAATTTGTGTTTGTTTTCTTTACAGTTGTGTTTACAGACACATCAGCCATTTTGTATTGTCCTGAAACAGGAGAAGTGGTGAAATGGAAAGTCAAGGATCAATCAGAACTACAACAACAAACAGAACTCACGGTTGAAGCTAAAGATGGATCAGTCTCAGGAACCTTCACCTGCGATGCTGATGGAAAAAAACATCAATTCTATATTAAGTCAAAAGGTGAGGACACAACAAACAGTGTGTAAAATCACAAAAATATTTACAATGATGTTTCACAAATCTCTCTGTTTCTCGTAGTGTGTAAGAACTGCTATGAGCTGAACGCCGGGCTGGCGTCTGGTGTTATTATTGGGGATTTACTGTTAACTGGAGGAGTCATACTTTTAGTTTACTTGTGTACCCAGAGAAAGAGCGACAACACAAAGCAGAGAGGTACAACACACACACACACACACACACACAGACTATTGCATCAGCTGAAATGACAATGAAGCTTCTTGAAGACAAATTTAATCTAAATATTTTTTTTAAATATTGTACACTTTAATGAGTTAATTTTAGTATTTAACTAACCGTAATCCTAACTAAACACTTCAATTGACTTTTGCATTTTGTTTAATGTGCAGATGCTCCAAGACCCCCAAACCCTGACTATGCGGTGCGTACATACATTTGCACAATTAAATTTACCTTTATTTTTTTAATCAAACAATACTAAACTTATTTAAAAATGAGAAACAATAATTCTGTCAATGTCATTTCATGGGTTCATCCAAAGAGATGAATTGCAAAAAAAGATTCAAATAAACTTTTTAAATTGAATGTCAATGAATCTTTTTCAGCCGCTGAACCCCAAGACCCAAACTCGAGATTTGTACGCAGGAATCCGTTAGATGTTTCTCACCGAATCAGACGTCTGTATTCTGAATAACTCACCTTTTTCTGCTTTTACTGTTAGTATTTGACTCTGTAATCTCTTTTGTAAAGTTTCTCTAATAAACATTTATAGTGCTTTTAAATAACATCATAATGAAATCATTTTTGTGTGAATCAGAGATGTGTTTTAAAATAAATGTGTGTATGCATGGAAAGTTTTGCTCATAAAGCATGAAAAAGACACTTCAATAACTTCAAATGGAAATACCTGAGAAAGTGGAAACATTATGGTTTACTGTAAATACTACACACACGTCTGACTTATCTTTCACAAATCTACACTCATGTCATAGTTTTATTTTCTATTTTTTAAATGTAAGATTCATGAAATGTTTTCATTTTGTTCTGTCACATGATGTGTGCATGTTTTTCATGAATGATGAAGTTTTGTGTTGACTGATAATCAGATTATATAAATCATTTCAATAAACTTCTAGCATCTCGAAACATGTTTCCGGTGACTGCTTTGTGCTTTCTGAAGTTTACCATATGCAGATGAAGCTGGTTTAGTGTATACAGACAGGATGTTTGTGTGTGTGTGTGTGTGTGTGTGTGTGTGTGTGTGTGTGTGTGTGTGTGTGTGTGTGTGTGTGTGTGTGTGATGTAGATCTGAGCATTGATACTCTTAAACTCATGTGACAGAAGCCACAGTCAGAAAATAACAGAAATTAATTTCTGACTAAAAACTGAACAAACCGCTCTAATTGGAAAATAAATGTGACGTACAGTTTTGCAAAACCTGAACATACAAAACATTGCTTTTCCAAGAAAAAAAACACACGTCACAACACAAATGAGTGCTTTTCAAACAAATGATCATTATAAAGTGAATACAGAATTATTTAATGATAAACTATCCCAAAAGTCCAAATGATTTCATGTGCACTTTATTGTGAAATAAGAAGTTGATGCTGTAGCTGTTGTGAGGAACATAAACGATGACCAGAACAACATCACTAACTTTACAAACCTTAATGAGAATTAAGACAAAATAATTTCACAAATAATGCGGCTCTGTTTCTCACAATTTTGAGTAAAATTTTAGGCTATTTCATACACACATATTTGATCAAAACAGTATTTTATACACACATGAGCTAACAGAAGACATTTATGACAGAAAAACAAAAACAATCAATGTTTAATATTAAAATCTACTTTTAATTATTCAGATGAAACGACTTTAAAACAACCAATCATCATCTCACTAGAAAGATGAGAGTCATTTAAAAACATTTATTTACTAATTCATGAAACAGAAGTATGAAAATAAAAGTCAATAAATGATTTTGCATGATTTATTAATCACGTGTGTGTATAAACTTTTATAGCAAAAATTCATAAACATTTACAGGAACTGTGAATGGAAATAAGAATACAAAGTACAGCAGGTGAAATGAAGACTTTATCTGATTTTAAAAATGTTTTCTTTTGTTCAAGACAAAGTGGAAATGTTTTATTGAAATGCACGCTAACATCATACATTTTTATTTGTTAGTAAAAGAAGAAAATGTCTACAACACTCATTAATCTTAGTTCATGTTTTTTTTGTTAAGCGTTACCAAATACGAGATGTTTATCAAGTTCCTTTAATTATTTAGATCTTTTTTTTATGTATTTCTCATCATTGAATAATTGAAGTGGAAGAGTTGTGTTTATCGTGTGTCTCTATAGGATTAAAAGCGTTTATAAAACTGTGGTTGGAACAAAACATATATTCTGACATTGAGCTGAATTATGATGAGAAGATTTGTTTTAATGTCATTTTAGGGTGAAAGTGGTTGAGCTTTGTTTTTATTCTTGCGGTTTGGCTGAAGCATGCTGTAATCGTCTGATCGGCTGCCCAGAGGCTAAAAACCAATAAACACAACAGGATTAATTCAAACTTTACAACTAATCATTTAACATTACCTTTAAATAAAGGATGTATTACCTGATAAGTGTCTCCGGCAGCATTATTGATTAAATTCTGTCTGTCAGAGGCTGGAAACAGAGAGAAAACCAGGACGTTACATTAAGTTGTGATGTAAAGTAAAAATGAACATTCAAGAAAGTTTAAGTCACTAATCAAATGACATTCAGCATGTGGACGGCTTTGAAAACTTTAGATGATTATGGGGTGGTTTCCCGGACAGGGATTAGCTTAATCCAGGACTAGGCCTCAGTTTAATTAGGAAGTATAACTAGTTTTAACAAACATGCATTACTAAAAACATTACCTGTGTGCATTTTAAGGCAAAATGAAGGGCACTGATGTATTTTAAATGGTAAATGGTAAATGGACTGCATTTATATAGCGCTTTTAACAGACCTATGGCCATCCAAAGCGCTTTACAATTTGCCTCACATTCACCCATTCACTCCCACATTCATATACCGACGGCGGTGTCAGCCATGCAAGGCGCCAGCCAGCTCGTCGGGAGCAGCTGGGGTTAGATGTCTTGCTCAAGGACACCTCGACACTTGGTCCGGTGGAGCCGGACATATTTTAAGATATGTCAGTGCAAGTTGTTTTCAGTTTGGAGAGCTCTTAAAAATGTTTTAGTCTCGGACTAGTCTAATCCCAGTCCGGGAAACCGCCCCTATAAATTTCTCTTTAGAAGAGTCTCTGGAGAACATGAACTTCAGGGGCTTCATTTATAATGCTGCGTAGAAACCATCCTACATTTGATCTTACGATCATTTATCAAAAATGCATATGTGTAATTCATAAACCGAACGTATGCGCAGAAAGCGCGTGTACCCCTTTTCTTTCAGATGTGAAATTTATAAATCACAAATGATCTTGAACTTGTGCGCAATGGAGCAGTTTCAGATCTCTGCCTTTAAACAATGCATAATTCAAAAGTGCAAAATTGTGTACGTCTGCTCAGAGCCTGACGTGGCGCTAAGCACTTTTACACGTCAAAGACAATCTTTATAAATATGGACTTTGTCGTGGATTTTTGCGTACACACACTTTACGATCAAATTTGTGCGTACGCACGCTTTATAAATGAGGCCCCCAGGTGTGGTTGTCTAGTATGAATAATGATCAGAATGTTTGTGTAAACCCACCTTTGTTACCCTGATAGGTGCTCTTGGGTTTGGGTTGAGCACAGATGCTGTAAACAGCCCAACCGATCAGGACTGTGGCAGCGATATCACCCAACAATATAGCGATGGTCGCTGTGGTGTCCAGCTGAATCAGATCCTCACTTGCTACACACAGTAACAAATACACACAAATACTTCAATGCAAAACATCACGTACACTATGAGAACATCAGCAGGACTCTCGTACCTCTACTTACATCGCATCTTTACTGTCATTATAATTTGGTTTTCAGGGGAGTTGATGTCTTCACACTTATAATCTCCAGATTTATCCCATGTAAGATCTAATGTTGAAGTGCCGTTGCCGTTTACTTGAAACGTTCCTCCAGTACACGTCAGTTGTAAGCCATTTTCCTTCTCAGTGACCTGAATGTCTAGAAGCAAAAATAAACAGATTAACATTTATTTAAATATTTTACACATCTAAACACAATTCTTATGCACAGTATCTGATCATGTTATTTTTTTAACATAAAACTATGAATGGTAACTATGATCACTGAATAAACACATAAACACTAAGTTAACATAACACTGAACAATCACATATACACTGAATAAATCAACACATGAACACTGAGTGAACACTTAATAAACACTAAATGAACACTGAATGAATACATGAACACTTATCACTAAATGAACACCTGAAACAAACACTGAATGAACACCTGAAACAAACACTAAATGAACACATCTCTCTTACCCACGGTATTCGTACTGTCTATGCTCACAGTTGTCAGGAGGCAGAACAGACACATGAAAGATCTTTTATTCATTTTTCTTTCTCCTCTCAGTATTTTCTTTCTTCACTTTGATTCCTGTTAATAAAAACATCAAACTGCTGCTGATTTGTCGTAATCCTCCATTTTGTCGTGTGAATGATCTGCTGTGCAAAACATTTGCCTATTTTCATATCTTGGATTTAAGTAAATAGCCTAACTTGTACATTATTTAAGAACACCGCTTTGACATGAATTTGTTTAACAGGTTGAAATCTAAGCACAATACATGAAGTTTTCTTAATAAAGATCATGCTGAAGGTCACAGAGTCGTTACCACATTACTGCGTTAAAAGGCTTTGAATAAAAAGTAATTTGCATGAATTCAAAAATAGTTCTTTTTAAATGATATACAAGCACAATACAATCTAACTATTAAACCAGTATAGTGAATCACTTTGGTTGGTAACTACATTTGGTTTCATTTTAAACCTGGCCATTGAATATCTGGTAATAAAAAATGTAACTAAGCAGTTTAAAATTAAACTAGATTCATTGATATCCTCAAGTTGTCTCATTCAAATTCAAAAGTTATATAAGAAATCCCATCCACGTATAATGCATTCAAATATCACTTAAAATGTAACAATCAGAAACAGATTAAACTTAAACTTTTAGTTATGAAAAGTGAAAAATAAAGATTGATGTACGTACCTGTGAGAGCGCGAGTGTCTGACTCACACACTGAGGCTGTGGTGATGATGATGATGATGATGATGAACAGGAAGTGACTGGCAAAGATTCACAAAGATTTGACTAATTTTACCCCAAACAGTTATAATGTACGTGTGTGATAACAACTGAGATCAGAACATCAAATCAAACTAAATAAACTCAAACTAAACTAAAGCTCATTTATTCAAGTCAAAACAAAACAAATCTCAATTCTACAATCACTTTAATAGAAAAAAATGAACCCTGAAAATGAGTTTATCAGTGCTATTAGTTTTGTTTGTGTAGGTGTGTTTTAAGTTCTTGTAATTGTAAGTATATTCATATAGACTGGAGATGAAGAATACCACATATGACTTCCTGTTCAATAACTGTAGACCACAAGCACCTGCGAAACACACACACATCTCCAAACATCTCAAACTCACATCTGCAAAACTACTGCAGATCATTACAGGCACAACAATGCAAAAATTAATATAAAAAGAAAGAAAGAAATGGTTTCTTCTTATAATGTTTAGTTTATTGGAGTCTGTAATGTATCTGGACAAGTTTATGTCTCTTTTAATGTTTGACTGAGACAAGCATGAGATGATACAGAAGATTTAAGAGTAAAGACTGCAGCTGCACCTCCTCGTGGACAGAAAGAACATGACATGCTTCTATTAAATCATAATTCATACCTACACACTTACACTGAGCTATACACAAATATACTTACAAATAAATATACACACACATATGATTTTATTATACTCCTCTTTAAATATAATGTCAAGATTTTATTATACTCCTCTTTAAATATATACCGATCTTATAATGATTAATTATTTAATATACGCTCCCTTTATATTACAAATTGCATTCCATATAGCAGCAGAGAATTCTGGGTAAATTTTGTTTTTAAAATACTGAGTATGAACGTACTCAACAGGAGTTTTCGGTATATTTGCAAATGCAAATATTTAAATATTATTCCCACAAACATTCATTTTAACAATGTCATCTCATAATACACTGCACTGAATCAGTCAGTGTGAATGATGTCATTAAACCAGTCAGCATGAACGATGTCATCGAACCAGTCAGCGTGAATTATGTCATTGAAACGGTCAGCGTGAACGATGTCATTGAATCGGTCAGCGTGAATGATGTCATCGAATCGGTCAGTGTGAATGATGGCATTGAATCGGTCATGGTGAATGATGTCATCGAACCAGTCAGCGTGAATGATGTCATCAAACTGGTCAGCGTGAATGATGTCATCAAACTGGTCAGCGTGAATGATGTCATTGAATCGGTCAGCGTGAATGATGTCATCGAATCGTTCAGCGTGAATGATGTCATCGAATCGGTCAGTGTGAATGATGTCATCGAATCGGTCAGCGTGAATGATGTCATCGAATCGGTCAGCGTGAATAATGTCATCGAATCAGTCAGCGTGAATGATGTCATCGAATCAGTCAGCGCGAATGATGTCATCGAACCGGTCAGCGTGAAAGATGTCATCGAATCGGTCAGCGTGAATGATGTCATCGAATCGGTCAGCGTGAATGATGTAATCGAATCGGTAAGCGTGAATGATGTCATCGAATCGGTCAGTGTGAATGATGTCATCGAATCGGTCAGTGTGTATGATGTCATCGAATCGGTCAGCGTGAATGATGTCATCGAATCGGTCAGCGTGAATGATGTCATCGAATCGGTCAGTGTTAATGATCTCATTGAATCAGTGAGTGTGAATGATGTCATAGAATTGGTTAGCTTGTGAATGATGTCATCGAATCGGTCAGCGTGAATGATGTCATCGAATCGGTCAGCGTGAATGATGTCATCGAATCGGTCAGCGTGAATGATGTCATCGAATCGGTCAGTGTTAATGATCTCATTGAATCAGTGAGTGTGAATGATGTCATAGAATTGGTTAGCTTGTGAATGATGTCATAGAATTGGTCAGCGTGAATGATGTCATCGAATCGGTCAGCGTGAATGATGTCATCGAATCGGTCAGCGTGAATGATGTCATCGAATCGGTCAGCGTGAATGATGTCATCGAATCGGTCAGCGTGAATGATGTCATCGAATCGGTCAGCGTGAATGATGTCATCGAATCTGTAAGTGTGAATGATGTCATCGAATCGGTCAGCGTGAATGATGTAATCGAATCGGTAAGCGTGAATGATGTCATCGAATCGGTCAGCGTGAATGATGTAATCGAATCGGTAAGCGTGAATGATGTCATCGAATCGGTCAGTGTGAATGATGTCATCGAATCGGTCAGCGTGAATGATGTCATCGAATCGGTCAGCGTGAATGATGTCATCGAATCGGTCAGTGTTAATGATCTCATTGAATCAGTGAGTGTGAATGATGTCATAGAATTGGTTAGCTTGTGAATGATGTCATAGAATTGGTTAGCTTGTGAATGATGTAATTGAATTGGTCAGCGTGAATGATGTCATCGAATCGGTCAGCGTGAATGATGTCATCGAATCGGTCAGCGTGAATGATGTCATCGAATCGGTCAGCGTGAATGATGTCATCGAATCGGTCAGCGTGAATGATGTCATCGAATCTGTCAGCGTGAATGATGTCATCGAATCTGTCAGCGTGAATGATGTCATCGAATCGGTCAGTGTGAATGATGTCATCGAATCTGTCAGCGTGAATGATGTCATCGAATCGGTCAGTGTGAATGATTGCATCGAATCAGTCAGCGTAAATGATGTCATTGAAACAGTCAGTGTGAATGATGTCGCTGAATCAGTCAGCATGAATGATGTCAACGAAACAGTCAGCGTGAATGATCATCAGAGCCAGATTTCATCACTACTGGTGCTGCTCACTTTATAGATGTAACCCACCATTGGATATCTAGCAAACCCTGTAAAGGCAAAATCATAATCAAATCACATACATCTGCTGAGACTAAACCTAACACACACACACACATCAAAAGCTTCAAATAAATCTCTCACAGGTCATGACCTCTGACCTCTGGCAGCGTATGCTGTAGACAGATCTTCCTCTTCCTCATCTACCCGTCTCCTCTCCAGTGTGTTCTGTTTGGAGTTCTGTTGTCCTACAAACATTTACAGATGAGAGTTTGTTGTGTTTATAGTTTACTGGTCTGAGAACAGTCACTAACAAATACTCACCCTTACAGAGCGCACGATCATCATTCAACTGCACATGTGATGGGAGTGACATATTCTCTCTTGGGAGATACATCCCATGCACCTGAACCTTCAGTACATCACTACTGCTGCTCAATGAAAAACACCACCAGTGTTAATAATGACAGATCAGCCCTGTTATCAGACTAAAGCTTTATTAAAGACCACAAGAACTCAACTGTCCCACCATTTGGAGGAAAGATGCAGAGCGATTGGATCCTCTGAGAGAGAGAGGGAGGGAGAGAGAGAGAGAGGGAGGGAGAGAGAAAGAAAGAAAGAAAAAAGTTAAAAAGTGGTATAGTTCATACTGCAGAATTTGTGAGATAAAGTGTGTTTGGTACCGATTGCTTTGGTTTTGTCTTTCTGTAAGAGGAAGAAGACCATTAGCGTGAGGATGAGAAGGGTAACGAATCCAAGAGCTCCACCTGTTACTATTCCAAACATTGGCACCTCCACCCGTGACTGCAAGAATTCTGCATGATACATCCAAGTACTTGAATCAGTATTAAACTTCTGAAAAAACATACAGATTTATTACAACTGCTGTAAACCAATCACACAAAACTAACATCACATCATTACCTGACATGTCATCATTACCTGACATCACATCATTACCTCACATCACTACCTGACATCTCATAATTTCCTGACATCACATTACCTGTAATGACATCACATCATTGTCTGACATCACATCATTACCTGACATCACATCATTACCTGACAGTTTGCTACATATATTAAAATTAAAGAAAGTCTGAAAACAAAACATTACGTGTAAGAGTCAAGTTAGTGTGGGCGGAGCCAAGGCTGTTGTTGGCATTAATGGAGATGTTCCTTGATAGGCTACTCAGAGTGACATGTAGACTGTGATTGGCTAGCCACGGGTAGCTCCGCGAGTCCAGGATGAGAAAGTCTGAGGTGTTGGCCACCATATGACCGGACTGATCCACCCAGCTGATAGTAGCAGGTGGATTGGATCGCACCAAAGCAAACAAAATGAGGGAAAGGCCGGGGTCCGAGGTCTCGCTGTAGTGAGCATCAACCTTCAGAATCTCTGGTTGGACTAAAACATGAAGGAGAAAATCAGCTTTAGATTTCAGACTTCAGGATGTTTCACTGAAGGAAACTACTCAAATTCTTAAGCATCTGTTAAGACAGTAAGGAGACACACAAACACACAGTGTCTGATCTAGGATCAGTGGTGACTTACACTGTACATTGAGTGTGACAGTTGCATTGTAGCTCGTTCCGCCCAAGGGGTTTTGGGCTGAACACATCAGCTCTCTGTCCCAGCGTTTGGGTCTAAGTGTGAATGTGCTGTTCCTCTCAGATCCATACTTTAGCTCTCCAGCATCATCTGATGATGTCATGACCAGACGCCCCACCCCCCTGCTGCCAGTAACCTCGCTCTGCCTCTCCCCATTCAGGTACCAGGAGAGCAGGGGAGGGGCTTGTGGATTCCATCCCTCTGATTGGCAGTTAAAGCGATGAGTAACATTCTCCTGTAAAGTTATTGAAGAGGTCTGCTGTCCATCAATTTTGGGCCTGGGTTCAATTGCGGCTGTGCCAATCACAGAAAAAGATTAAAACAGATCAAAATGATGCTGAAGGTAAACCAAATAAATGTGTGAGGTCTGACTGAATGAGTGAATGTTTGTTTATGTGTGTGTGTGTGTGTGTGTTAGAGTAGGGACACACCAAGCTGATGCCAACACAATAGCGCAGACTGTGAGGTTTGCTCACATTGGCTGCGTGCGTCTGGGTCCAAAGTTGCCTTGACCGACCAAGCCAACAGTTAAAGCATAATTTATAGTCATGCTTAGGTTGACATGCACCTTACCAAAATGTTAACCATGCGTCCGTTCTACGTGGACAGCAAGCGGTGCGATTGGTCCACTAGAACCCCTCCTATCAGGTCAGGTGCCAAGATGGCATAACTGGGGGGGCATTTTATTCTCTTGGAGGGCTCCACACTATACCGTATTGAGACTGATTCCCTGCTCCTTTTCATTAGTCACTTTATTATGGCTACCTATAGGCTTATTATTGTATGTATTTTACACATGTGACTTTCACCATTACATCAAATAACAATCCTGATAATTGTGAATTAACTCCATATCTCTTACTCCATTAACTCTTACCTAATCTGAGGCGAATGGCTTCAGCGCACAAATGAAAAACATAAGACGAGTGGAATTCAGGGACACATGTGATTTTTCCTTTTCAGCCTGTGAGGTTTTAAACATTTGTTCCCTAAATGCAACTCACGTGATCTAGTAAGGTCACTGTCACTATTATCATCAAAGCGAACTGTGAAGATAAATAAAACTTTATTAATGAAACTGAATCAGGGCTGCCGACCGGGCTGTGGATACTGACTACTAGTGGTCTATATGTGTAATTGCACATCAATGCGGACAATCACACAGAAGTATATATGATATCCGTTGCATTGAGGCTATGACGTAGGACCTATGCACAACTATAATGACCCCTTAACACCTGACTGTCAAGTATCACAGGTGTTCTGCCCATGCGCTATATAACTTTATCTCTTTACATACCAGCAGGTGGCAGTAGTCAATATTCATTACTGAAAGCTGAAAGAGCTATGAATGCTGGGATATAAAACATAAAACAAAGCAGCAAATCTCACTCCTCCTCACAGATGAATCTGTTATATTTGTAATATCTTATGAGACATAACTGTTTAAAATGAGTTGCAGAAGGCGCGTAACGTCAAAAATGAGAATGATGTTAACCGAATGCTCTGGACACAAGTACTATACAGTCATCTCATCAAATACTTTAGCATCAGATCCGCTTAATCCTGCTCTCAGGCCATTCAGAAATGCTGTTTTATTAGATTGACATCACTAATTCCACATGCTGAATCAGCCAAACAATGGTGACGGTCATTTTAAGTGAGTGACCATGAGTGAGTGAGTGAGCGAGTGAGAAAGTGAGAGTTAGTGAGTGAGTGAGTGAGTGAGTGAGTGAGTGAGTGTGTGTGGGTGGGTGGGTGAATGAGAGAGTGAGAAAGTGAGAGTGAATGAGAGAGTCACTGAGTGATTCAGTGAGTGATTCAGTGAGTGAGTGAGTGAGTGAGTGAGTGAGTGAGTGAGTGATTGAGTGAGTGAGTCAGTGAGTGAGTGAGTGATTCAGTGAGTGATTCAGTGAGTGAGTGAGTGAGTGAGTGAGTGAATAAGTGTGAGTGAGAGTCAGTGAGTGAGTGAGTGAGTGAGAGTAAGTGAGAGTGAGAGAGTGAGTGAGTGAGAGTGAGTAATTCAGTGAGTGAGTACATTTAGTCTCTCTAAATGTATTGAACCTTGGAAACCTAAGGAAATAAACAGATATTGAAAAAAAAAATATATATATATATATATATACCAAGATTTTAAATTAAACCAAGCAAAAGGAGAGTCAATCTTAGCTTGCCAAACTTGCTAAACAACAACCAAAGTTTTTCACTAGAGGTGTCAATTGGCTACTGTGAAAGGACCCAGGCTTAACAAAAGGCTAAATTTTCCCCTGAAAGGACAACAGTCTGCAAACGACCCATCTAATTACAAATTCTGACGACCGCCAGCTGGATACCATTTAAATTTCAATAACTAAATACAGCAATACAGGTAACAATGGATGGAGGTAACACATCAGCGGGATGGGACCCCAACACCCTGGCCATCATATACCCGGATGATGTAACCAGTGAAACTGCAAGAAAGAAATTCAAAACCAAACTGATCAAAGAATCCCCAGAAACACTTAAAGCAGACTTTATACAAGTGAATGAGAGGAACGTAAAAGCAGACCTGCTCTTCCACACAGAACACCCAAACGCCTGGCATTCAGCACTCTGCTCTACCTACAAAGACCTTAAAATGGGTGGAAACAAAGCAATGAGACAATTATATCTGGACACTACACCTAAATTTAACATAAACTTATATCATAATGGCACTGTTATGATCCAGGGCTCTGAGGACAGACTGGAACAATTCGAGAGAGACTTTGCAGGCCTGAAAGCTTTAGCAGAGAAGGAGAAGTCATCCCTCCCCCCAACATCATCATCAGCTGCAACAACAGCAGATGAAGAAATCACAGCCTCACCTGCACGAAAACACACAGCCCCTCCCTCCCCCCACACACCAAGATCAGCAGTGTCAATCCAACGGATTCAGGAGTGCCTCTCACAATTGGAGATGGAAATTGCTGAATTTAAAGAAAGCAAACTCCAAGAATCTGACACTACTCAACAGTTAAGAGAGGAAATAAAGAATATAAAAGAGGAGAACAACAGCAGAACATGCACACTGGAGATGATCGTAAAAAATCTCCAAAGAGACAACAAAACTCTTACAGAAGAAGTGTCTAAGCTTAAGAAACATCTAGTGGAAAAAGACACACTCATCCACAGCATAAATGAAAAACTGGAACATTTTATCAAAAGCTCTGATAAGATTCACCCCAGATGCACATCCACAGGCTCCCAGACAGCAAATGAACAAAACAACAGAGATAACTGCCAGAGAACCAATAACAGGACAATCACACAACCAACCCAGCAGAGTCCCCAAAAACGCACCAGTCAGACCTCACAGCACTCTCAAAAACCACAACCACCAAAAACTGCCATTCTAATAGACTCGAATGGCAAATTCTTACACCATCAGAAGCTCTTCCCCAAACATGCGGTTGGCAAATTTTGGTGCCCCACAACCAACAGCGCACTCCAGCTCCTCCACCAATCCACTCTGCACAACCCACAGAACATTGTCATACACACCGGAACAAATGATCTGTACAACCAGAGAGAGAAAGTCGCTGACAGTGTTGTAAGAGTGGCTGAGAAGGCTCGAAGGATATTCCCACAAGCCAACATCACCATCTCCACATTACTTCACAGGAAGGACTATCCAGCTGGTCTGATCAACAGTATAAACCAGAAGATCACCTCTGCATGCTCCAGCCTCACGGCAATCAAAGTTGCACACCATCCGAGCCTTACAACAGAGGACTTATACGATCACGTGCACCTAAGCCAAGAGAGTGTACGAATCTTTGCCAAAAACCTAAAAGATGTAGCTCTTGGTAGAAAGACACAACCCTCTTCCTCACAACATCATCGCCCAAGACCCAACAGCCATAACAGTAACCAGCATACGACCTCAACAAGGCATCTACAAACAAAAATCTCTCCCATCAGAGCAGAGCAAACAATATCAAAACAGACTGAAGGCCAACCAAGTACTTCTCCACTCAGCCTCAGTCAATCTACAAATATGGACACTTCTACCCATCAGTCAGAAGCTATCAACGGAGCAACACAGCCCATCTCACCATCACAGCAGTCCACATATGCTGAAATTACAAAGGGCAAACAACACACTGGCTCCTCAGACATTACAGAAGTGAGAAATCTCCTACACCTTATCTGTAAAATGCTAGCGTAAGGCAACTGGACTACCAAAACACCTATCTCTACCTCACAATGGCATCTTTTACTATAAGCGCTTGGAATATTCAAGGCCTCTACTCCTCAACCTTAGGGGCCAAAACTCTAAAAACAGAGTTCCTAAAAAACATTAATAATCAGGACATCATTATTCTACAAGAAACATGGTGCAGATCAGACACTGACACTCGCTGCCCTTCGGGATACATAGAAATTATATTGTCATCACTTAAGAACGGCAACGTGAAACGTGGAAGAGACTCTGGCGGCATTATCATTTGGTACAAAGAGACTTTAAAAAATGACTTATTTGTACAGAAAAAGGATTCAACACACATCTGGCTTAAACTCAAAAGAGGCATCATAGACTGGATAAGGACCTTTATATCTGTGCAGCCTACATACCTCCATCAGAATCACCATACTACAAGGACAATCTCTTTGATCAGCTTCAGATGGAAACCAGCCATTTTCAGGCTGAAGGAAACGTACTGTTATGTGGAGACTTTAATGCCCGAACAGGCTCAGAACCGGACATTATAGACACTCATGGGAATAATCATATACTGAAAACAAACATGCTTCTCATTCCCACCACTACAACACGAAACAACCCTGACAGTACAGTTAACAAAAATGGTAGGGAGTTGGTGTGTCTCTGTCGAGGTTTGGGCTTATATATGCTTAATGGTAGGATCCGAGGTGACTCTTTAGGTCGATTCACATACTGCTCATCTCTTGGTGCTAGTGTTGTTGACTATGCCATTACAGACCTAGACCCCTCCCTATTACGAGCATTTACAGTCAGACCACAGTCTACCTTATCAGACCACTGTCAAATAAACGTGTTTATAAAGAGAACACAACAAACTCATAGAAGCGAACAAAAGCCCTACAATTTGACCAAATTGAACCCAACATTTAAATGGTCCCCAAACTCTGAAACCGAATTTATTAGCGCAGTCAGCTCCAAAGACATTTCCAACTTAATTAATACATTTAAAACAACACAGTTTATGACTAATAAAATCGAGGTAAATGCTGCAGTACAACAAATAAATCATATTTATGAAAGATGCGCAATCAAAGCGAACCTACTCCGTACAAACAAAAAAAACTAAAGTAAAATCTGGAGATGAAATCTGGTTCGATCATGAATGTAAAAGTAAAAGACAACGTCTCCGACAACTCTCCAACCAAAAACACAGAGATCCACACAAACCAGAAATAAGACAAAACTATTGCGAAGCACTTAGGGATTACAAAAATACAAGTCACTACAAAAAACAACAACACCTCAATTATACTCTCAAAGAAATCCAAGACTCAATTCATAATAATCAATTCTGGGAAAAATGGAATAGCCTAAACAAAAAACAAAACCAGGACATACCCATACAAAATGGAGAATTATGGAAAGACTATTTTAAAAACCTATTCAGGGAAATCTCCTCAGATAGTCTTACACCTGATCAAAAAAATTTACAAACTAAACTAAAACAATTGGAATCCATCATTAAAAACAACCAAAACCCCTTAGATTACCTGATTAGCTTAGAAGAACTAAAAGAAGCACTAAAGAAATTAAAACCCAGAAAGGCATGCGGTTTAGACAACATCAGAACAGAAATGTTGAAACACAGTCCTGCAGCAATGCAAGAGGCACTTTTAAAAATGTTTAATTTAATCCTACAAACTGGACACTTTCCTGAAACCTGGAGTACAGGTTTAATACACCCGCTATATAAGAGCGGAGACAAATTTGACCCCAATAACTACAGAGGCATTTGTGTAAATAGTAATCTAGGGAAGACTTTCTGTGGTATCTTAAATGCTCGGATTCTGGCCTTCCTTACCAAACACAACGTCTTAAGTAAAAGTCAGATTGGATTTTTACCAAACCACCGCACCACTGACCACATTTACACACTACAGACGCTACTCAACCAACACGTTCATCATAAAAACAAAGGCAAAGTTTATGCATGTTTCGTTGACTTTAAAAAAGCATTCGACTCGATATGGCACGACGGCTTATACTATAAAATTCTACAATCAGGCATAGGAGGAAAAGTATATGACATCATTAAATCCATGTACTCAGAAAACAAGTGCGGAGTTAAAATCGGTGACAAAAGAACAGAATTTTTCAGTCAAGGGCGTGGGGTGAGACAGGGCTGTAACTTGAGTCCAACTCTGTTTAACTTGTATATTAATGAGTTAGCAGTGTTACTGGAACAATCCAGCACACCCGGTCTCATCCTAAACAACTCCGAGATTAAAGCTCTTCTGTATGCAGATGATCTGGTGCTATTGTCAGACACTGCACAAGGTTTACAGCAACACCTGGACCTGCTGGAGAAATACTGTTAAAATTGGGCCCTGACGGTCAATCTGAAAAAAACTAAAATTATGATTTTCCAGAAAAAAGCAAGATTACAGGATAACAGATACACATTTACTCTGGGAAACACTGCACTAGAACACACCTTACACTACGACTATCTCGGGTTAAAAATCAGCGCATCAGGCGGTTTTGGTCTCGCGGTAAATGCACTTAAAGAGAAAGCTAGACGAGCATTCTATGCCATCAAAGGCAAATTTAAACAAACAGACATTCCTGCTACAGTTTGGTGTAAAATATTTGATAGTGTAATAATGCCCATAGCTCTGTATGGTTGTGAGGTTTGGGGTCCACAATGCCTAACAGATTACTCCAAATGGGACAAACATCCAATGGAATCCCTGCATGCTGAATTCTGTAGAAATATTTTAAGAGTTCAGAGAAGAACACCTACTAATGCATGCAGGGCTGAATTAGGCAGATATCCCCTAATAATACACATCCAAAAACGCTCCCTTAAATTCTGGTCACACTTAAACTCAAGTCCCCCGAACACACTTCAGTATGAAGCCCTTAAAACCCAAGAGAAGAGACCTAAAACCAGTCCCATCTGTCAACTGGCTCTAAAACTCCAGACCAGCACTAATGAATGCAAACAAACCACAATAAACCAAATCATTAAAGAAAGTCAAACTTTATATTTGGATCATTGGGATAATGAAAGTAAAAACCAAAGTAAACTAGAATGTTATCGGGCACTAAACAGAAAATACAGTCTGTCAGAATATCTCTCCACTGTTAGAGATGTAAAGCAGAGACGAATCCTCACTAAATACAGACTCAGTGATCACAGTCTGGCAATAGAGAAAGGCCGACATAGACAAACATGGCTCCCAAAAGAAGAGCGAATCTGTGTCCATTGTGACAGTGACGAGATCGAGACAGAGACACACTTTCTCCTTTACTGTGGTAAATATAAAGAGCTTAGAGAAAAACACTTTGACAAAATCTCAAAGCTCATACCAGAGTTTCATAGCTCTTCAGATTCAGATCAAATGAAGATGTTACTGGGGGAAGACAGACACCCATCAGCTGCTGCTAAATTCATTTATCAGTTACACACCATCAGAAATAATCCACAGCCCTGATCTTGTACAGTACTTTTATTTTACCTCTCATCTGCCTCCATAAATGTACATTTGTATACTTCATATGTTTATATTTCAAAGTCAACTTTATATTGTAAATATCCTCTGATTCTATTTTATTTTGCAGTAGTACTTCATCTATCACCCAGCACCTTAGCTTAATTGCACCTTAATGTTTGTTAATATTGTGTTATTGTATGTTTCTTGTTCTATGTATAATGCTTTGGCAATATTGTAAGTGACACAATCATGCCAATAAAGTTCTTTAAATTGAAATTGAGAGAGTCAGTGAGTGATTCAGTGAGTGAGTGATTAAGAGAGTGAGTCAGTGAGTGATTCAGTGAGTGAGTGAGTGAGTGAGTGAGTGAGTGAGTGAGTGAGTGAGTGATTCAGTGAGTGAGTGAGTGAGTGAGTGATTCAGTGAGTGAGTGAATAAGTGTGAGTGAGAGTGAGTGAGAGAGTGAGTGAGTGAGTGAGTGAGTGAGAGTGAGTAATTCAGTGAGTGAGTGAGAGAGTCAGTCAGTGAGTGATTCAGTGAGTGAGTGACCATGAGTGAGTGAGTGAGAGAGTGAGTGAGAAAGTGAGAGTGAGTGAGTGAGTGAGTGAGTGAGTGAGTGAGAGAGTGTGTGTGGGTGGGTGGGTGAATGAATGAGAGAGTGAGAAAGTGAGAGTGAGTGAGAGAGTCACTGAGTGATTCAGTGAGTGATTCAGTGAGTGAGTGAGTGAGTGAGTGAGTGAGTGAGTGAGTCAGTGAGTGAGTGAGTGATTCAGTGAGTGATTCAGTGAGTGAGTGAGTGAATAAGTGTGAGTGAGAGTCAGTGAGTGAGTGAGTGAGTGAGTGAGAGTAAGTGAGAGTGAGAGAGTGAGTGAGTGAGAGTGAGTAATTCAGTGAGTGAGTGAGAGAGTCAGTGAGTGATTCAGTGAGTGAGTGATTAAGAGAGTGAGTCAGTGAGTGAGTGAGTGAGTGAGTGAGTGAGTGAGTGAGTGAGTGAGTGATTCAGTGAGTGAGTGAGTGAGTGAGTGAGTGATTCAGTGAGTGAGTGAATAAGTGTGAGTGAGAGTGAGTGAGAGGGAGAGAGTGAGTGAGTGAGTAATTCAGTGAGTGAGTGAGAGAGTCAGTCAGTGAGTGATTCAGTGAGTGAGTGATTAAGAGAGTGAGTCAGTGAGTGAGTCAGTAAGTGATTCAGTGAGTGATTGAGTATGTGATTCAGTGAGTGAGTGAGTGAGTGAATAACTGTGAGTGAGAGTGAGTGAGAGGAAGAGAGTGAGTGAGTGAGTGAGTGAGAGTGAGTAATTCAGTGAGTGAGTCAGTGAGTGATTCAGTGAGTGAGTGAGTGATTCAGTGAGTGAGTGAGTGATTCAGTGAGTGAGTGAGTGATTAAGAGAGTGAGTGAGTGAGAGAGTCAGTTAGTGAGTGATTAAGAGGTTGAGAGAGTGAGTGAGAAAGTGAGTGAGTGTTTTCTCTTACCTGCACAGGCCCAAGTGAAAGTGTGAAGGAACAAAGCTGTCAGAGGCATAATCACCTGTGCACACACACAAAACTCTCTCATCAGAGGTTTAAATTAAAACACTGTGTGTGCGTGCGTGTGTCTGTGTTTTATGTGCAAATGCATCAGCAGGAATAATATTGAGTTAAATGTGAATCAGAAGAGATTGAATCATCTCTGATCAGATTGATTGATAATCAAACCGATGTTGTTTACATGCAGAATTAATATCTCTTACAAGTGATGTTGAACCCAAAACAAACACTGCATGTAAGAAAAATCACACAAATACACACTGAGCATCTTACCTCTATGCACAGAGACGCTGTTAATGTCGACAAGCTGTGTATCCATTCAGAGCACAAACACACACAGACACACACAGAGTCTGATGCAGCACTCGGACGGAAGGCGAGCTTTGATTTATTACTGATGCACAACACTGAGAGAAGGCAGCAGGACACAAGCGTGTTTGTGTAATACACACACACACACACATCTGTGATCAACTGCTCATGTCTGCTGCTGCTGAACCTCTGCAGTGCAGATTCACTGTTAGACAGAAGCAAGTGCTCACAGATCTGATGATGACATCACAATGACCTCACCATTCATTCATTCATACTGATGAGGAGAAATCTGCTGAGCAAGAAGCATTAAATCACTGAGGATGCTGATGTCATCTAAACTTCATTCCCAGATCTTTAAGGACCAGAACCTACTACAGTGTTATTCTGGGAATACTATGGAAGTATGAGTAGACTGGATTTCAACATCTCTGACTTCTCTGGATTAGTTTGAGCAATAGATTTCAGTCCTTTATCACCTCAAACCCTTACAGGGCCCATTGTGGGGAATAACAGGGTTTTATTATTGTTTATATGTCTGTCTTTCTTTATACCATTCCAGCATCTATGGCTACATTCATGGCAAGAACCAGTCAATCCATATACAAGTGTGTGTGTGTGTGTGTGGGGGGGGGGGGGGGGTAATTTGGTCCAATATGCCTAACTTGCATGTTTTTGGCCTGTGGGAGGAAACTGGAGTACCAGTGAATCAGTACTTCAAGTTATAGATATATTATATGTGTCTGAAACAGCCAAATGTAGCATTTATTTACATATATATATATATATATATATATATATATATCTATGGTCTGATGTGGTGCGAGGACTAGTTAGTTAGCATATTCATATCTGTGGTTCAAGCTGCACAATTGAGTAGAGGCAGAACCTAATTTGCATATTCATAGACCCAGGTTTACTAAATGAGGCAAGAGTGTTGCTGTTTTAAAGCATGAAGACATTACTGTGACAGGTAAAGCTTTTATATATGTGATTATAAATGATAACATTCTTGACTAAAGGGAGACTTTAACACCTGCAGTTACTTTCAGCTAATTTCAAACTGAATGAACGATTCCCGAGTCAATCAAGAGGAGTCATTTAGAACGAACATCAATCACGAATCACCCAACACAAATCAACTTGCTTGAAATAAGAGTCGGTCAACACATTTCTCTCATATTCATTTATTTATTTATATATATTTATTTATTTCATTTCAGTTTGTCTGGAATTCTTTTTTTAGATGTTGTTGCACTTTAGTATTTTTCCAAAAACAAAGTCAAAAAAAGGAACAAAATGACAGAAAGATGAAAGAACAGAAGAGGACAAGAATGAGAGATGACGCTGGTCTCACCTCAGATCATACGACAGCTATTAGTTTGGTCAGACTGAAGATGACGTTTCACTTCAAACTCTTTAAAACTGAGAATAATTAAGCAATGCTCTCTCTCTCTCTCTCTCTCTCAGTTAATATGGCTAAAACAATTAATATAACAAAAAAAAAACAAAATGCAAAAGCTTTTTCAACAATATTCACATAAACAATAACCAATTAAAGCTTTAAAACAGATATGAAGCTTAATAAAAACATCACCTTTGAGCAGTACTCATCTACTACCCACAATTCAGCTGTCACTGACATCAGAGAGACATAAAGAAAGAGAGAGAGAGAGATTGAGTGAGTGAAAGAGTGTGTGTGAAAGAGAGAAAGAAGGATGAGTGTGTGTGAAAGAAAGAGAGAGAGAGAGAGAGGGATGAGAGAGTGTGTGCGCTTGAGTAAGAGAATGTGTGAGAGAGATTGAGAGAGAGAGAGAGAGAGAGATTGAGAGAGAGAGAGAGAGAGAGCAACAGTGATGAGAGAGTGATGGAATGAAGAAGGTTGAAGAAAAAACAGGAAGGAAATGAAGCAGGAAAATACAAATCACAAAAACAGAAAAAGTGCAAAAATGAGTTTGTGAGGAAAGAAACGCTGCTATTGCAACACAGAACCGTTTTACTAACAACCGTCATAATTTGAATGATAAAATGTCTTTACAGAAAACAAGAAGAATCATAATTCCTACAGAACATTAGCCATAAAAATGTGTTAAAAGAAACCAAAAAGTAGAGGTGGGAAGTGTTTGAGATTTAGCCGTCCGCACGCCGTCCCTCTCTCCCCCCGCCGCCGGCACCGGCTCGGATGGTTCATGACATCACGGCCCGACCGGAGCGATCCACACACGGGGCGGGCGAGAGGTGAACTAACACAGGCTTCAGTGAAATACTTTGGGTTTGTGGCGTTTGGTAATGGAGTCTCTGTGCATGTGTGTGTGTGTTTTCTCGTAAGACTCTTGCGTTCGCCTCGTACGTCGGAGTGCGCAGAGAGCGCTGCTATGGCAACGATAAGAGGGAGGTGTAAGGGTGAGGGAGGGTGGATGATTATTGGTCGGCAGCAGACGGGGCGGCGCTCGCTGTATCCGATCAAAGAGAACTTCAGC
This sequence comes from Paramisgurnus dabryanus, assembly GCF_030506205.2. Taxonomy (NCBI): domain Eukaryota; kingdom Metazoa; phylum Chordata; class Actinopteri; order Cypriniformes; family Cobitidae; genus Paramisgurnus; species Paramisgurnus dabryanus. The sequence continues at coordinate 405,916 of NC_133344.1, forward strand.
CTCCTGCCCCGCCTCCTGCCTGCAGGCCACACCCACAGCACCCGACAGACAGATGAAGAGGATTTGGCATGACAGCACAACACAGCAGAGGGATATGACCTTTATACAGCAAATACACCCCTGAAAGAAAGAAATAACATCACGGATTACTGACATGACACACGTTTGTCTAAAGGTAAAGCTGTAAAAACTGAAGATACATCTGATTCAAATTAAACAAACATCAAGTTGCTGAGGCTGTTACACAACACGCTGCTGAAATGAATATGAATGAAAATAAGTAATAGTTTGATTAAATATATGCATCACAAATGTCACATGTCTCTCTTCTGTACGTACGCTACAAGAAATCACAGGAAATAACTTGACTTGTGTTGACAGTTTTGTTTGCTAACACCAAAAAAATGAGCCGAGCCCAAGAAAGAGAGACATCTGATTATAGTTATTATCGTTTGTAAAGTTTTAAATATGGATATTTCTCTTACAAAACCGCACAGATTACCCTCAGAAGGCTTTTGTTTATGCTCATGGGGGCGTTTGGATGACTTTTGTTAAGGATGGATGCACAATATTTGGGCTTAAAGGAGGTGGACCCCATATTCATACATTATAAAAATTGAAAGAGTGAAGACATTTTCTAAAAAACTGAAAAATGATGGACATATGCATCTCAGATGTCTTGAGTGTAAGTCAGGGGTTTATTATGATTTTTGGCTGAACTATGGTATAACTGTGATTATAACCTGTGTCATCTCAGGAGTCAGCAGGTCTTTACAAACTTAACCCCCTCACTGCAAAAAATGAATGTCTAGCTTAGTATTTTTGTATTGTTTTCTAGCAAAAACATCTGAAAATTCTTAAATTGAGATAAGTTTAAGTAAGGGATAATCCACGGCTAGCCATGCATTAAAGGGTTTTAATGCACGACGTAGAGGCGAAGAACCACCCGACGCGTAGCGGAGGGTGGTTGTCTCTGCGAAGTGCATTAAAACCCTTTAATGCATGGCTAGCCGTGGATTATCCCGCTTATACCTTGGTTATTTGCCAAGTTAACGCTGCAAATAATGTTTACAGTGTAATTTTTTAACAGACGGGTAAAAATGACGGTCATTTTCTTAAGTTAAGGCTCGCACTCCGTCCGCTTAAAATAAAGTAGTGCCATTGTATTGCTTTTATTTAAATGAATTATCACATTTATTTAAATTCATTAGTAAAAGAGGGAGACAGAGAACTGAAAGAGGACCCGAAGAGAGAGAGAGAGAGAGAGAGAGAGAGAGAGAGAGAGAGAGAGAGAGATGCGTGCGCGAGTTACCTGTGGCTGTGTGCGTCTCTTTTTTAAAGTCTATCCCCTCGTTGCTCCGAATGTATTTTGAAAAGTTGACTGACAAATATGAAACCGGACAAAAGCCTATGTAAACCTTTTAAATCAAGTTGTCTTATTTCATTGTGCTTTGGCTTTACTGCATACAGTCTGTTAGAAATAGGGCTAGGTCTTAAAAAATATCTAGCCTATAGAATACGTTTCTTTGCGGGCCTATGGGATACTCCGTTTTTGCCACTCTGTTGAATATGTAGGTAGGAGAGGAGCTAACGAGATCTTATTTAGCTACCGGAAAGGAAACAGTGATCTCAACAACGGTGACTTGAAAAAGTATCTTTAATATTTTAATCAGATAATTATAATAACGCATTATAACATTAAACGTAATAATATAAAACATAATACCATGAAACAAAATAATATTTATAAAAACATCCCCAAAATAGCTCCTGTAATCTATTCTTACACTGACCTCATTATTTATTCAATTACAACAGCCAATGGCAAGTCTCCAGCAGAAATACGTATATTTAGTTTTAGATGTTCTGTTTATATTGTTTTAGACGTTTTGTATGGTACATAAATAAGATGGTTATACAGTAGGTATACAGTATTGTAGGTTTATCTATCACTTGATCGTTATTCCTTCGGCGCAGCAGTTTAATAATCTAATTTTGGCGGTTCTGTGACATCAGCTCATTCAGGTCCTGTCTGAGTAACGTAAAACTCACGTGCAAAAATCTACTTGAGAGGAAAGATTAAAGTTCTTATGACATTTTACTCCTGCGACCCGCCGCGATTAGGCGAGTACACTTTTATATGCTGCAGATCACGTTAATATTCTTATTATACACTTTATACACTCTTTGAGTGATCCCTGTATTTAATATGTCTGGGCTAAGCCCCGAATGTCCTTAAAAGCTGGAAACGCCTCTGCTAAAGCATATAGCTAACTCAATGATTCTTTAATTGATTTATTAAAATAATTTATGAATGACAGGCAAAACTGACAGTGACAAGGCAATCTTTATTTGAACTAATCATGTCATTTATTTATGTAAAGTGTGAAATTAAACCGGCGCACTTTAAAGAGAGACGCACTTACGTCTCTCTCTCTCTCTCTCTCTCTCTCTCTCTCTCTCTCGCTCTCTCGCTCTCTCTCTCGCTCTGTCTCTCGCTCTGTCTCTCGCTCTGTCTCTCGCTCTGTCTCTCGCTCTGTCTCTCGCTCTGTCTCTCTCGCTTGCTCTGCAAGTGTAACTGTGTTACTATGGTTACCAATGTTTATAGAAGCGGATTAATTTCTGACTGTAATCAAACTGACTGGAACTACCTGTGCATTAAACGGTTTTAATGCACACCTTCCAGCCAATCAGAATCGAGTATTTAAACAGACCATGGTATAATGGCTTTTAAGCTAAATGGCTTAAGATATTAAGTTTTGTTTATTGAAAAAATTATAAAAATCAAGAGGTTTATATTTAAAACAAGTAAAAATATCTGCGAGTGAGTTAAGAAGTAGTAGTAGTAGTAGATTTATTTATAAAGCACATATAAACACAACCACAAGGTTGACAAAAGTGCTGTACATTAGAAAAACAATACATAAGAGTAAACTTTCAAAGCAGTGAAATTCATTAGTTGTTAAAGACTGAAGATAAAAAATAAGATTTAAGCTTTAATGTAAACATGGAAAGGGGTGGTGCCATTCAAATAGACACTGATCCATAGTTTTGCAAAGGCTCTGTCCCATCTATGTTTTATCTTAGTCCTGCACACAGAGAGTAATCCAAGATCCTCAGACCTAAGTGACCTAGTTGGGTTATGAGGGCGTACTAAAACAGAAAGGTAGTTTGAAGCGAGGCCATGTAGACATTTATACACAAAAACTAAAACTTTGTACTCTATTCTAGATTTAACCGGAAAAATAAAGTTAATTTCAGTTTCTACTTAATTCAATAATAAACTCAATTTAGGATTATTTTCTTACTCCACTGGGAGATATGTTTACTTGTTTTAAGTGTTATTCTATAAATGTGTTTTATATCATTTATTTCAGTAAAAAAAAATTAAAATCTTAAGCCACTTTGCTTACCAAGTATATGTATCTCTTAGATATTTATACTAGAAAATGTGTCACTCACTATAGCTTTTAACTAAATGCTCACCACAGTTTTAAAATATGGGCAAGTTAAAGTTAATGTTAAGCCCTTTTCACACAGACATTACGGAAAATACACGGGAAATGCGTCTGGGATCGTTTGATTTTTGGTTCATTCACACTGCCAATGATTTGCTGGAATGTGCGTGCGTTCACACAGATACCAGAAATTTTCCTGGAAAGTCACGTGACATATTTAAAGTCTTGCACTTGGTAGTTGTTTTTTTCTCTGCAGTGTCTTAAGTTTGCTTGTTATTGATTATTTCACTCTCCAGAAACCACTTGCGTATATTTTAGTTCATGATAAGACTATAAAGAAGCGTGCGACACACTCTTCTGGTATGCTGATGAATGATTTCAGCTTCAGCGTGGATGTTTTTAAAGCTCTTTGACCTCTGCTTCAGTCCAGTTTGCTGATATTTCTCGTCATGAATGTTGATCTGCATGTAAATCCCTCATTTTAAAGGGCTGAAACTTCATTGTTGCGATGACACACACATTACAGCATTGTTTCTGTGTCTTGTTCGCACTAAGGGCTTTCTGGGTATCTTACAGAAATGTTACATAAGTCCTCTTTACGGGGTGTTTTGGTGCATACAGAAGCTTGTCTGCCATTTTTACAGGGATTTTCTGGGACCAAAGTGCTGTGTGAATGAGGTTTAAAAGGAAAAAAGCCCAGAAGACAACAACAGATTAAGTGTTGATAGAAAGAATCGTGTTATTAATTTTACAGACTATTGAAACTGTAGAAAGCATTGTATTTTGCATTTATGCATCCAGTACATTTATTTATTTGATTGGTACATTAAACCTATCTCTTCATTTTGTGTAAGTTCTCAGTTTTCTGTTAGTATGAGAACAACTCTCTGATCATTTGCTAAACCTCATGTATCTGTACATTCTAACTAAATATTTTAACATAACTAAGTTTTCACGTGCACACACCCCTGTGGATTACTCAAGTTATTTTAACCGTGTGACCCAAATTAATTTCCTCATCATCTGTTAATCCTCAAAACTTCATTGGAAACCTGGATGACCTAAAGCAGTTATTGGTGGAGTAACTGGAGTAAGTAGATGTTATTATTGTCTGCAGGACGACCCAAAGGTAAATGTTGAGTACCTGTGTTGGTTAAACCCCGGCCTGTTCCACGCTGTACTGCAGATCAGGTGGTTTATAGCTGAGCAGCATATCGCTGGTGCAGGATGATGGGTAACACGAGGCCGGGTGAAGTTCTGCCTCCACGTCACACGCTAAACAAACAACACAAAACAACATGAGGACTCTTTGTGTGTGTGTGTGTGTGTGTGTGTGTGTTGTAGTGTGAGTTTACACACCTGTGCCCCCTCGCTGCTGCAGCTGCTGGCTTCCACTCAGAGATGATTGGCTGAGGATGTCTGACATGCGGGCGGAGCTAAGCGCCTTCCCAGCCAATAAGCTCATTCCAGACATAGTCTCTGCCTGTTCCTAAAGTCAAAGAGATCTGTGATGAGGACACACGGCACACTAACAGAAACACACACACAGAGAGAGAGAGAGACGTACGTAAGCGTCGTCACAGGTCTGGATGGTGTGATGTCGCTGTAATGATCCTCTGGGTCTGTATGCGTCGCCCTGCGCAGGCCGTGAGCCGTAACCATTGTGATCGCCATCCATCCCCCTGCAGTCGACAGCTTCACCACATGACTCTGACACACAAACAAAAACACAATTCAACACCAGACTCTCCAGATACATCACTGGGTCAAACTTCACACAAAATATTTAAATGACCACATTAACAGATTTCATGTGTTTACACTTTACGCTAGTATTTGTTGCACTGCCTTGATTAGCTTTATAAGAGGAGAAATAATTTAAATCACCTTTGAGAAACGTGACACAAAAAAACAAACCTTACTGCAATTCACTTTTTAGTTTTATAAATTATGTTTTTTTTATAGAGATAAAATGAAACCCAGATGATTCGGATGTTAAATTATATTGCAGAAAAATATCAAACCTCTCGTTGACGCAGCGCTACGCACGTAGGCGTGTCTATGAGTGGGGGAGGAGTAAGGGGGCGTGCCCCCGCGAGGCGGAGCCAACATCTCGTGTCCCTCTGCGCAGGGGGCGGCGGCTTTAGCCAGCAGGCCCTCGTGATAGTTCGGCATCTCGTCCTCTTCCATGCTCTCGGAGTGTGGAAGGGTCGGGACGGGGCACTCGGAAGGGGTCCTGATTTGGAGCAGGTGATGGTAGTGCTGTGTGGGCGGGGCTTGCTGAGAGGTGTGCTCTAAGGTTTCGGCCCCTTGGCCCAGCTGCTGTAACAGTAACATCTCTCCGTAGTCCTGCGGGTTGGCGGTCGCGGCGGAAGGCGGCGCGGGGCGATGCCGTTTCAGCAGCGCCGCGAGGTCTTGCGGGGGCAGCCGGGGGTCGGCGTGTCCCGTGAGAGAGTGTCGAGGGGAGAGGAGACCCTGCAGCGTGGGAGTGACGTGCTGCTGGGCGGGCCGGTACTCCAAAGGCGTCGGCGAGAGCAGAGCCTGCTGCAGTGCGGACGGACTGCCGTAACCCATGACCCCTCCGCCGCCGTGATAACCCTCCAGCCCGGGGACCTTCAGAGACGCCCCCTGCAGGTAAGGGTTATAGGTGCCCACCATTCCCGTCACACCGGGGGAGCCGTGCACCCCCTCGCCGAACAGGTGCGGGTTAAACTGATCGTACGTTGAGGAACAGTGGAAGCGACTCAGACTGCAACTGTAACAGAACAATCACAGTAAAGAAATTAGCATAACCACACCCACATCAGATTTCAGCCCCTAAGGGGCATGACACCCTCCCTTTAATATTAAGGTCAACATGAGAAAGTGTTTTCCTTGTATCAAAAAAAGAAATTAAATGAGAAAAGAAATGTTGAGGGGACTCGATCATTTCATCTTGTACAGCTAAAGCTAGCTAGCAAATCAGACTCTAGCTCCGCCTCTTCGATGTCATCTTTCATGACATTAAAGACGGAGGGCGATTATTGGTCAGGAGGCCACTTGAACAATCTTAAACAGCGACTATCGCACCGGACGATAAAAAACCATTAACAACAAAAAGAGGAAAATGTTTTAGACATTACAAACAGCGTAGAAAATAAAAGCAGATACATAAATTACAAACTCATTTTTAATTTCACTTCTACTTTCAAATATATGAAGTAATATTAATATCAAAACTACAAACACACTGAACAACACAGCTATAGGGTCAGGTCTGATTCTGAAACAAACTACACAACCAATCCTGTGTCAAACTCACTGACGGTAAAATAATTCAAGAGCGTCAGAATATTTGAGATTTGATTCATCTGTGTGTGTGTGTATAAGTGAAGATGACACAGGAATCTACTGAAGAGACACAACATCATCATCATGAAATACCTGAGATCAGCTGTCCATCGTCTCCTCTACTGACACACAATCCTCAATAATCACACAAATCATTTACAAAACAACATTCATTTTACTGCATGAACAAATATAAAGAAGATGATTGTGAATCACTAAAACAAGTTGCACTGGATTGAAATAAACAAACAACAAAGATTTAATACAGTAAAAGTCTTTTACTTTTGTAAAAAAAAAACACACGAAGAAGAAAAATAAATAAATACAAGCATATGAGCCTTTAATAAAACACAACAAATGAAACACAATGCAAGACCTCCGGACGATTCCTGGATTAAATGGCGTCACCTGTGACTTTCAGCGTTATCGGCACTCAGCTGTTTCCCCAGAACTCTGTGACACGGCGTTGCTAGGAAACCCTGCCGCTGAGCTCCGCCCCCAGGTTCCACCTCTTGAACCTGAATGGTCACCTGCTGCGGGTGGGCCTGGTTTAACGTGCGGGTGGGCGGTCCTTGTGGCGCTTGCTGATTGGATAGCGCCATGCGGGGAAGGCTGGTGGGCGGAGGGCTGGCGCTGGGAGACTGATAAATGGCGGTGCCGTGCTGATACTGCACTGCAGACGGCCCACCTGTGGGAGGAGATTAACACCGTCATCATCATCATCATCATCATGACAATCTATGACACGCCTCCTGATTATCTGAGACTGACCGTGCGCTTGCATCATCCCCTGACTCCCCGGTGGAGGACTCTGACTAGCTGGTCTGTACAGATGATTGTTGGGATGGTTGGGAGGGGGACTCGAGGGCTGAATACGCAACCTGAGACAGACAGAGACCGAAAGAGAGAGAGAGAGAGAGAGAGAGAGAGAGAGAGAGACTATAAATATACAGACACCAAAATCATGTAACATCTAAAAGTTTTATGTCATAAATCATCCAGATGTTTAGTGCTAATGATTAACTAACATCTACTAACACTAATGATCTGACACGCCGCAGTCCTGAAACGCGACGGTGCTGGTACTGGCGCGTGGCACCATTTGTGTTGTGTGTGTGTTGTGTACCTCTGTAGCTGGTATGTAAGGTGACTGCTGGGTTGATTTTCTCCATGTGCCAAAGACAGAGCCTGCAGACAGAAAGTCAACACTTTAACATTCATAGACGCAACCTATGTTTTAGTATGTGTGTGTTTGTGTGTGTGCGTTGAGAGAGACCTGTGTTTGCTGGTGTAGTATCTCTTGCTGGTAGAGGATGTGTTGTTGCTGTGTGTGTTCCAATAGACGCTCATCCTGCTGAGTTGCGTACATCTTCTGAAGCTGTTCACACTCCTAAACACATTAAACACACATAAACACACATTAAACACACATTACACACACATCACACGCATCATATCAACAAATATCCAACTGTTATTCCCTGTATGTTGCACCTGTTTGAGCTGTCTGATCTCAAGTTGGGTCTTGAAGGCCTGTATGGTGGCAGCGCCGTCAGAGAAGCGTCTGACGGGAGAGAAACGCTCCATCGGCAGGTGAAGTGTGTTACAGTCTTTATAGGACGACCTGACGCACACACAAAGATGAATGAGTCTGATGTGTTTGTTCTTTTGAAGATGTTTTATAACTGCAGCTTTGTGTACTTCATATGTTCAACACTGTATTAATATATTCAAACCCTGCTGTTCACTTCACAACATTCATCACTTCACACAAATCACACAACCTATATTTCTCAAACATAAACATTAAACAAATCAGCAGCAGATCTACTTTGATGCCAGACGTCCCACTAAGAGATAACATCAGCAGCCCATCTGCCATCCCAGTGAGGTGCTATCAAAATGTTTAAAATAGTAATACAAGCGCTTTCATTGACTGATTTAGGGCAGTGATGATTCAATGTGATGAGATGAAGACAACACACACACACACACACACACACACACAGACACATACACACACACACACACACACACACACACACACACACACACACACACACACACACACACACACACACACACAAACACAGTAACGTCTGAACCAAAATGACTCTTGAACTGTTTTTATATTAAAACACAAAACAGTGTAGTGAATAAATGAATGCTTTTAATCAGATCTTTAAATAAATCAAAGCAATAGTATAAATATAATTGTAAGCAATGTTTATGTCTCATTTAAATGCATTATATACAGTTTCACCACTAGAGGTCACTAAACCACAACAACACTGCAGCTTGATGACACTGTTAAAGAGTAAGGGATGATGGGAATTGTAGTCTTTAAGTTCAGTGTCAATAGGAAGTGATCTGCCAGGACTTACAAATCATGTTTATGAATGACGTAATGAAATAGAGTTTAATAAGCGTTACATTATAATGTAAGAGCACTGTGTGGCTCTGATGAAAGCAAGAACAGAGTGGTGTGATAGACGCCCATCATTGTTGTCATCACGACACCCCATAACTGAATCTACACAACACCAGATCAATACACGTTTAATTATCTTGGCAACATTGCACACAATAAGGATGTCAATCCTCTGCTACTGCCATCATTATCAGTTCTGTGAATGTAAAAATAACGTGTGTGTCTGTGTACTGGTTTACCCCACATTATTGCCCCATACACACGTCAATGTTTCAAGAGTGACAATGGCATGTAGCTGTAGTGTGTACAAGCCCTATGACGACTCAATAATAATATAATGTGTAATCAGGTCTCTACTAATATAACGTGTAGACATCACTTCACTGTCCCTATAATTCAAACGGCTAAAAACAATTATACTATATCATTTTTATGAATAATGTACAAATGCAGAAAATAGATAGAAAATAAATACATACAGAACAGAGTGAAAGACATAAACTGTGTCAAACATTTAAAATAAACATCAGCTAAACACTGAAAAATAAATCAGCTCAGTGTTGGTCTGCTGAAGTTATGGCATCATCACACGTGTTTACCCCGCAATCACTCCGCAACAAACACTACAACATCACACACGTTCGCTCCGCAACAAACACTACGACATCATCACACCGCTACAAACACTACAACATCATCACACGTGTTCACCCCGCAATCACTCCGCAACAAACACTACGACTCACACACGTTCGCTCCGCAACAAACACTACGACATCTTCACACGTGTTCACCCCGCAATCACTCCGCAACAAACACTACGACATCACACATGTTCGCTCCGCAACAAACACTATGACATCATCACACGTGTTCACCCAGCAATCACTCCACAACAAACACTACATCACACACGTTTGCTCCGCAACAAACACTACGACATCATCACACGTGTTCACCCCGCAATCACTCCACAACAAACACTACAACATCACACATGTTCACTCCGCAACAAACACTACGACATCATCACACGTTCACTCCACAACAAACACTATGACATCATCACACGTGTTCACCCCGCAATCACTCCACAACAAACACTACAACATCACACATGTTCACTCCGCAACAAACACTACGACATCATCACACGTTCACTCCACAACAAACACTATGACATTATCACACGTGTTCACCCCGCAATCACTCCGCAACAAACACTACGACATCACACGTTCGCTCTGCAACAAACACTACGACATCATCACACGTGTTCACCCCACAATCACTCCGCAACAAACACTACGACTCACACACGTTCGCTCCGCAACAAACACTACGACATCTTCACACGTGTTCACCCCGCAATCACTCCGCAACAAACACTACGACATCACACATGTTCGCTCCGCAACAAACACTATGACATCATCACACGTGTTCACCCAGCAATCACTCCACAACAAACACTACATCACACACGTTTGCTCCGCAACAAACACTACGACATCATCACACGTGTTCACCCCGCAATCACTCCACAACAAACACTACGACATCATCACACGTGTTCACCCCGCAATCACTCCACAACAAACACTACAACATCACACATGTTCACTCCGCAACAAACACTATGACATCATCACACGTTCACTCCACAACAAACACTATGACATCATCACACGTGTTCACCCCGCAATCACTCCACAACAAACACTACAACATCACACATGTTCACTCCGCAACAAACACTACGACATCATCACACGTTCACTCCACAACAAACACTATGACATTATCACACGTGTTCACCCCGCAATCACTCCGCAACAAACACTACGACATCATCACACGTTCGCTCTGCAACAAACACTACGACATCATCACACGTTCACTCCACAACAAACACTATGACATTATCACACGTGTTCACCCCGCAATCACTCCGCAACAAACACTACGACATCATCACACGTTCGCTCCACAACAAACACTATGACATCATCACACGTGTTCACACCGCAATCACTACGCAACAAACACTACGACATCACACATGTTCGCTCCGCAACAAACACTATGACATCATCACACGTGTTCACCCCGCAATCACTCCGCAACAAACACTACGACATCATCACACGTTCGCTCTGCAACAAACACTACGACATCATCACACGTTCACTCCACAACAAACACTATGACATTATCACACGTGTTCACCCCACAATCACTCCGCAACAAACACTACGACATCACACACGTTCGCTCCACAACAAACACTATGACATCATCACACGTGTTCACACCGCAATCACTCCGCAACAAACACTACGACATCACACATGTTCACTCCGCAACAAACACTACGACATCATCACACGTTCACTCCACAACAAACACTATGACATCATCACACGTGTTCACACCGCAATCACTCCGCAACAAACACTACGACATCACACATGTTCACTCCGCAACAAACACTACGACATCATCACACGTTCACTCCACAACAAACACTATGACATCATCACACGTGTTCACCCCGCAATCACTCCGCAACAAACACTACAACATCACACATGTTCACTCCGCAACAAACACTACGACATCATCACACGTTCACTCCACAACAAACACTATGACATTATCACACGTGTTCACCCCGCAATCACTCCGCAACAAACACTACGACATCATCACACGTTCGCTCTGCAACAAACACTACGACATCATCACACGTTCACTCCACAACAAACACTATGACATTATCACACGTGTTCACCCCGCAATCACTCCGCAACAAACACTACGACATCATCACACGTTCGCTCCACAACAAACACTATGACATCATCACACGTGTTCACACCGCAATCACTCCGCAACAAACACTACGACATCACACATGTTCACTCCGCAACAAACACTACGACATCATCACACGTTCACTCCACAACAAACACTATGACATCATCACACGTGTTCACACCGCAATCACTCCGCAACAAACACTACGACATCACACATGTTCACTCCGCAACAAACACTACGACATCATCACACGTTCACTCCACAACAAACACTATGACATCATCACACGTGTTCACCCCGCAATCACTCCACAACAAACACTACAACATCACACATGTTCACTCCGCAACAAACACTACGACATCATCACACGTTCACTCCACAACAAACACTATGACATTATCACACGTGTTCACCCCGCAATCACTCCGCAACAAACACTACGACATCATCACACGTTCGCTCTGCAACAAACACTACGACATCATCACACGTTCACTCCACAACAAACACTATGACATCATCACACGTGTTCACCCCGCAATCACTCCACAACAAACACTACAACATCACACATGTTCACTCCGCAACAAACACTACGACATCATCACACGTTCACTCCACAACAAACACTATGACATTATCACACGTGTTCACCCCGCAATCACTCCGCAACAAACACTACGACATCATCACACGTTCGCTCCACAACAAACACTATGACATCATCACACGTTCACTCCACAACAAACACTATGACATTATCACACGTGTTCACCCCGCAATCACTCCACAACAAACACTACAACATCACACATGTTCACTCCGCAACAAACACTACGACATCATCACACGTTCACTCCACAACAAACACTATGACATTATCACACGTGTTCACCCCGCAATCACTCCGCAACAAACACTACGACATCACACATGTTCACTCCGCAACAAACACTACGACATCATCACACGTTCACTCCACAACAAACACTATGACATCATCACACGTGTTCACCCCGCAATCACTCCACAACAAACACTACAACATCACACATGTTCACTCCGCAACAAACACTACGACATCATCACACGTTCACTCCACAACAAACACTATGACATTATCACACGTGTTCACCCCGCAATCACTCCGCAACAAACACTACGACATCATCACACGTTCGCTCCACAACAAACACTATGACATCATCACACGTGTTCACACCGCAATCACTCCGCAACAAACACTACGACATCACACATGTTCGCTCCGCAACAAACACTATGACATTATCACACGTGTTCACCCCGCAATCACTCCGCAACAAACACTACGACATCATCACACGTTCGCTCTGCAACAAACACTACGACATCATCACACGTTCACTCCACAACAAACACTATGACATTATCACACGTGTTCACCCCACAATCACTCCGCAACAAACACTATGACATCATCACACGTGTTCACACCGCAATCACTCCGCAACAAACACTACGACATCACACATGTTCGCTCCGCAACAAACACTATGACATCATCACACGTGTTCACACCGTAATCACTCCGCAACAAACACTATGACATCACACATGTTCGCTCCGCAACAAACACTATGACATCATCACACGTGTTCACACCGCAATCACTCCACAACAAACACTACAACATCACACATGTTCACTCCGCAACAAACACTACGACATCATCACACGTTCACTCCACAACAAACACTATGACATCATCACACGTGTTCACCCCGCAATCACTCCGCAACAAACACTACGACATCATCACACGTTCGCTCTGCAACAAACACTTCGACATCATCACACGTGTTCACACCGCAATCACTCCGCAACAAACACTACGACATCACACATGTTCGCTCCGCAACAAACACTATGACATCATCACACGTGTTCACACCGTAATCACTCCGCAACAAACACTATGACATCACACATGTTCGCTCCGCAACAAACACTATGACATCATCACACGTGTTCACACCGCAATCACTCCGCAACAAACACTACAACATCACACATGTTCGCTCCGCAACAAACACTACGACATCATCACACGTGTTCACCCCGCAATCACCCCGCAACAAACACTACGACATCATCACACGTGTTCACACCGCAATCACTCCGCAACAAACACTACGACATCACACATGTTCGCTCCGCAACAAACACTACGACATCATCACACGTGTTCACCCCGCAATCACCCCGCAACAAACACTACGACATCATCACACGTGTTTACTCCACTATCGCTCTGCAACACAGTTCTTAAAAACATCGGGTACCTGTAGGTACCCACATAAAAGTGTCTGAAACGGGCGGATTGTGACATTCCTAAAATTTACAGGCGGGGATGCAGGCGGATAATTAACTCCTTGTGGGCAGGTAGTAGCGCGGATAAAAAATGTGCAATATTTGTATGTCTAAATTACCATTACACATATGCATCAACGAGATGACATTTGACCCATCACATCACCACAACTGACAGTGGGACTTTTGTTGATGCTTTTCATAGCCTAGTTTGAGTGAGCGTTGCAGGATGAAGTAAAAGTAAATTTGGCGAGTGAAGTATATAAAATTGTCGACAACGAGTCTTTAAAGGCAAAATCAGATGTGTGGAGAAAGTGTGGTGCAATACGAGGTTGTTCATTTTTTCTTGTTCTTTTTTCATGAATAGGTCAAATATTAACGAGTCTGGGCAGGTGCAGATTTATTTTTTATATTATCACCGGTGACGGGTTAGAGCTGGTGCTGAACTTTGCGGGTACAGGCGGGCGCGGGTCTCCAAAATGGAACCGTGCACAACTCTGCTCCGCAACAAACACTACGACATCATCACATGCATTACTCTGTAACAAACACTACAGACTACACTAACTGTGTCCTGATTCACTCATTTAATCACACAACTGTGTGTGTGTGTGTGTTTGTGTATATATCAGTTAGTGTGTGTGTCAGCGAGGGTGTGTGTGTTAGTGTTTGTGTCAGTGAGTATGTGCGTGTGTATGTCAGTGAGTGAGTGTTTGTGTCATTGTACGTGTGTGTGTCAGTGAGTACGTGTGTGTGTGTGTTTACGTCAGTGAGTGAGTGTGTGTGTTATCTCTCACCGGCAGTGCTGATCGGGGGTCCAGCCCCTCTGCCGGGCTCTCTGTATGTCTGCTGAGAGCTCGCTGGCCGTATGGCAGGGACCCACGCCGTGGGTGCTGTGGCGCTTCGAACTGTTCGCCAAATACCTGAACCACATAAGCAGCACGAATCAGCGCTCTGATTGGCTGCCTCCAGGCGATTGTTTTTGCAAAGCGATTAGACAAAAGCAAAGCCACAGGAGGAAGACTGGGCACCACCGCTCAGCACAGTAGAGAGAGAGCTCATTTTGCAGGAGGGGCTTCAGAAAGTGTATGTAGAGAGATAGTGTTCTTATGAGATACTAAACTAATGCACAGACAGACAGACTAACAGAGAGATAGAAAACAAGAGAGAGAGAGAGAGACGCTCCCAGCTGAAAGCAGCAATGCAGTTTTTAGTGTGTCCTGCAGCTTCCAGACACACACACACACACAAAAGCCCAACACACACAGCAGCAGCACCACACACCTTCACAAACCCCTCACACAACACAACACAACAGGTCTCTGATACCTTTTAACAGCCTCCGCATCGGGTTCAGCATCAGATTCTTCCTCATCCACTGGAGCCACAGCAGGTATGGGATGCTGACACACAAACACATTAAAGCTCGACAACATTCTCATCTACACAAACGTCAAAGATCCGGTCATTTATTACTGATCATTGTCTTTGCTAAATGCTGTCATCTCACCGGGCTGGTGACTAAAGGCGACTGTCCGCGCGGCCTCTTCAACAGCTGCTGTGCGTGAAGCTGAATGTTAGCGCCACCGTCAGACGCCCGGCGACCTAGAGGACCCATCCCGTTCAGGAGCTGAAGCGTCGGAGGCTGCAGGAGAGACTGCTCCTGTACACAGACACAGACAGAGGGATGCTCGTCATCAATAAACACACAAGCAGATAGACAGTCAATCTGAAGCAGAAGTGTCTGTGATTCACCTTATACTCCAGCTGCTGGGTGGGCTGTAGGTTCGGCGTGGGCATCAGATGCATCTGTGCCATCGTGGGTAACAACGCAGGGAAGGGCGGCTGAGGAGCCACACGTGGAAATCCAGTGGCCAGTTTCTGTAGATCCTCCTGAAGCTCAGCCCTTTGATTGGTTGGAGGAGTTTAAAGTAAAGTGAGAGTGGTTTGGAATCATACAGTATTGTCCGGCACACCGTAGTGAGAAAATGTCCTAGAAAGAGAGAAATGTTAACGCAGTACCTGGGGTCCGGCACACCCACAGTGTGACGCCTCATGGACAGATATCGGGCCATCGCTTCTGGACTGGGCTCTTCTCCCTCATCACTGTCCAGAGCCATTGCCCCGTCCGTCTGAAAATAACACACATACAGATTCTTTGGTTTCTGGCTTTTGATGAAAATATCATTTAGTTAATATTTAACACAGTGCTGAATGAAGTTAAACACAACTATTGTTTACAGGTCAGATACTTATGTGTAGTGGAAACTTAATATTTCATGTGTTTTAAGCAGTTTTATATGTTGCATTTGTGACACATATCGATTTAAAGGGACATTACACTTTTAAAAAGAAAATATGCTCATTTTCCAGCTCCCCTAGAGTTAAACATTAGATTTTAATCGTTTTGGAATCCATTCAGCTGATCTCTGGGTCTGGCGCTAGCACTTTTAACATAGCTTAGCATAATCCATTGAATCTGATTAGACCATTAGCATCGCACTAAAAATAACCAGAGTTTGAATATTTTTCCTATTTACAACTTGACTCTTCTGTAGTTACATTGTGTACTAAGACCGACGGAAAATTAAAAGTTGTGATTTTCTAGGCAGATATGGCTAAGAACTATACTCTCATTCTGGTGTAATAATCAAGGACTGTGCATGGATACTACACACTGCCCGAAAATTGTCCCCTTGGTTACTTTCAATAGCAGGGGACTATTTTCAGGTGCTGCGTAATATCACTACGCCTGCTGCAGCCGTGTTACAGCAGATAAGTCCTTGATTATTACGCCAGTTTGAGAGTATAGACGGTTTCATCGGGCGCACGTGCGGTGACACGATAAACGTCTGGTCCGAACGTTACTTCCGGTTTCTGTTTGTTTAATTGTCTGACTAGTTGCTGAAACTGAACTCTTGAACAAATACCTTGTCAAAAATAACAAATGTTTTGGGTTCCTATGTAATCTACGTGTTGTTTATTTAACTTGTTATATCAATAAACTACTTTAAAAGGACTTTGTTGTAATTTATACTTTGTAGAGTTTACCGGAAGTTACATGATGACAACGAAAGCAGCATGTTTATGTTGTTCCTGCTGTAACCGTCTATAGTTCCTAGGCATATCTGACTAGAAAATCGCATCTTTTAACTTTCTATCAGTATTAGTACACGATGTAACTACAGAAGAGTCAAGTTGTAAATAGGAAAAATATCGAAACTCTTTGATTATTTTTAGCACAATGCTAATGGTCTAATCATATTCAATGGATTATGCTAAGCTATGTTAAAAGTGCTAGCGCCAGACCCGGAGATCAGCTGAATGGATTCCAAAACAGTAAGAATCAAATGTTTAACTCTAGGGGAGCTGGAAAATGAGCATTTTTTTTAAAAAGTGAAGTGTCCCTTTAAGATGACATAGAAGTCGCATGTATTCCCATTTGCATGTTCAACCTGTAAAACATGTGACCTGTATCTGATTTATGAGCACATATGAAAGGTTTTTTTTTTACACGTGGTCACTTCATGTGTTTTCTCTGATGGGATAGCTATTTCATTGTTAAAAGTGTTTCATTTACATTCAGACAAATGAATGCATTTCGGCTAAACAGACATTAATCTGATCTTTTAGTCCTGCACAAAATGCAAACGCACTTTCATTTCTCCGCCTTCAGAAACTTGAAACGATGCTTCTGCAACAAAAGGCCTCAGTTACTGTATGTTGGGTCTGTGTGCTCGGTCCAGCACTAACATATGTATCTTCAACCAGCAGATGTATTTACCAGACCACCTCTTAAAATGGTTTGAATGATCAGATTTAAACAATCAGACAGCTATTCAATCAGAGTAAACTCATGACTAGGTGTAGTGGCTCACATCAGAATAGAAAAGATCAGATTAAATGTGGTTTGTGCTGTTCACGTCTTGCAAAGATAACTGGGTCACATATGAGCAAAAAATCAGATTTTGACTGCAGTGTGGTCGTCCTCACCTCCACAATCTGATTCTCTGGGTTTATGAGCTGAACCTGTGGAACCGTCATACTCACAGAATTACTCTGATCCTAAAACACACACAAACACACAAACACACAAATGAGTTTCATCAATAGACCATCTTTAGTCAAACATGACTGATTCTTCTGAAAGATGAAAAGCTCTGAATCAAATTACTCAAAGATGAAATGAAATGAATCTATAAATTTATTAAAATGAATAAGATGAAATATAAATGATTCTTTTGTTTAGATAATTACGTGAAAACATGCATTGGTTATTTGTAATTAGACGGTTACTGAATTTAAGCTGCATCTAACATTTCAAAGCATAGTTAAAGATATAACAAATTAAAATTCCCCAAACTGAGAAATAAAGTCTGTGTCCTCCGCTGGTTATATCACTTCAGAAATAAAGAGTTATACAATCAACATTTATTTCATGCAAAGTGTAAAATCTTACTCTGAAATTAAACGGTTTCTTTTCTGAACTAAGAGAAGCTGCGGCTAACAAAAGCGTCCTCCAGAGGACCTTCACAGGCTTTAAAATGAGACGCAGCATTTATATCACTGGACGCAATCCCTCTTGGACTCTTTCTAACCAGATGCATTCATGAAGTATGTAAATGAGATGCTTTCATGCATATTCCTCTCATCAGAGCACAGAAATCAAAGGATTGTTAGCGGTAACCGTACGCACCTGCACGGCATTGAGTGCGAAGATGGGACGCGGTGTGGGCGGAGTCACGCGCAGACTCTTGTGTCGCTTCAGTTTGTCAGACAGCAGACTGTAGGTGGCGCTGTAGTGATCGTAATCATCTGCGTGCAGAGACTGCAAGTGGACGCACAAAGAGTTAACACATCACAGAAGCTTTATTGTGAGTGTACTTGTGTGCGTTTTAGTTTGTGTGTCACCTGTAAGGTCCGCTCGCGGTCGAAGCCCATCTCTGACATGACCATTAAGATCTGTTCATTGATCAGCTCGGTTTCTCTCTCCACCTTCACCTGCTCACATTCCTCGATCAACTGAGATTAAACAGATAAAAGAGGGAGCTCTGTTAGTGTGCACCCTACATAGACAGCATTTCAAGACATTATAGATGCGCCCCACAACCTATTAAATTGCTTTACACAATCTCTCTTTTCTGGTAAATATTTTAGGCAAGGCCAGGGTTACACAATCCCAGAAGTCAATGTGTTTTATTTAAGGTGGTAGATGCACAATTATATTTGATTCAGCATCATTCACAATAAAATATCAGACTTTATTGAACCAGCTGATTGTCATAAAGTGTTTTCTTTATGTATACATCAATGAAGTTTTGCTTTCTTACTCTGTCAAACTCTGGGTCTGGGTCTCCTTGTCTCATCCACTTGTTCTTGCAGATTTGCTCCATTGAAAGACGTCGACTGGGTTCCAGAACCAACATGTGTCTGATCAGATACTCACAGTCTGAAATACACAATCACTTCTGTCAGTTACAGAGAACATGAGTGTGTGGTGCGTGTCCGTGTGTGTGTGTGTGCCCGTGTGTACCTGTGGACATGAAGAAGGGAATCCGGAATTTTCCACTTAGGACTCGAGCCCGAAGGTTCTGTAAAGTGCTGCCATCAAACGGTAAAGCTCCACATACCAGAACATATAAGACCACCCCTAAACTCTGTAGACAGGCAGACCGACCAATGTTAAACCCTGCTGAAGTGTCTGTGTGTGTGTACACATGTAAGCTATGTGTGACTGTGTGTGTATTTTACCCATATGTCCACTTTAGGACCATCATACTCTTTCCCCTCGAAGAGTTCAGGTGCAGCGTAAGGAGGGCTGCCACACCACGTCTTCAACAGCTGCTCGCGTGAGAACAAATTACTGAAGCCAAAATCTACAGCGACACAGAGACATCCGTCAAACACACACAACACTTACACACAAACGCACACTAACATACACACACACACCTGCAATCTTGATGTTCAGGTTGTGATCCAGCAGCAGGTTTTCGGCCTTTAGGTCTCTGTGAACGATGTTTCGACAGTGACAGAAATACACCGCTGCTATGATCTGCTTAAACTTTTTCCGAGCTTCTTTCTCTGCCATCCGTCCATGTGCCACAAGATGATCTAACAAACACAAACAAACAAACACACAGGAAGATAACATCATAAGTGAGAGAAAAGAGAAAGACTCAAGTGAAGTGATAGTGAAACATGTTTGGTGTTGTATACAATATTGGACAGAAAATCATCTGAATATATATGAGGATGAGTGTCGTGTGGTTTGTTGCGCTCCTTTAAACTCTATGTGTAAACAACTATGTGTAAATCATCCTTTACTATTCATTCATGCTAATTTAATTTAATAAGTTAATGTTTTAATTTTAATGTTTAAGGGTTGATTAAAACAGCATCACTGATCAGAAACATTGGGGTGATTTGTTTGTATGGAGGCAGAAGTAAAGGTTTCCTCACCGAAGATCTCTCCTCCACTGGCATACTCGGTCACCAGATAGATCATACGCTCGGTCTCCATCACCTACAATACACACACACAACCATATTCATTTGAACAGATACGGATAACAGAAGATTCTGACCAATCAGCTGCGAGTATGATGAGGGGGCACCTGGTACAGGCGAATGATGTGAGGGTGTCTCAGCATCTTCATGATCTGAACCTCTCGAAAAATCTTCTTCAGATTCTCATCGTCCAGCTGAGTTTTATCTACAATCTTAATCGCCACCTGACAAACAGAGAGACAGAAATAAAGAGGGATTGAGAGATACCGACCATACGTCCAGAGACACAGACTGTCCTGTAGTTTATGTCTGTTAGCATTGAGCTTCTATATGCTAGCACAGCCGCAACACTGATACACACATTTGAAATGTTTTAAAACATCACATTACAGTAATGAGCTGCATCGCTTACTTTCATACTACACAGCAGCAGGTGAAGATCAGTATGCGAGGTGAGTAGTGTGTCTACATTTAACGTATTTGAAAATTACGCAGAAAGACTTCTGCATTCATATATAGCTCACACAATCAGATTGAAGAAGTTTGTGCCAAAGAATAAATCATGAGGAAACCACATACTGCGTCTGGATACAAACATGGACACACACACACACACACACACACACACACACACACACACACACACACACACACACACACACACACACACACACACCACACGCTGGAACGATTAATCGTGCGATTCTGCTTGCTATGCTTCTCAATGAATTACGGTGAAATGCTGCTACATCCAGAATCCAGAGGGCGCTCTTGTGCAGAAACTCAATATGCACCACAGAAGAAGAACCATTTACACACATATCTTGCTTTAGGAAATGCTTATAAGCATATTTATATCGCTGTACATCAAACATTTTCAGATGTTTTCATGCTAATAAAGAATATTTGTAATAATTTTGTTTGACGAGTGTTGATTTTTCAATTGCATATTATAAACAACTGATCAAAGAGCTGTGCAAACATCGCCTTTGGGATTCAGAATCGATTTTAGACAGATATTATTAGTATGAATCGCCCCAAGTTTAGTTAGGAGAAGAGTAAAAGGATCCTCGTCTATACAGGCGAAACATGACCATTCAAAGGCAATTCCTGACTCCTGACCCTCGCACATCGCTGATGCCCCTCAGATGTCACTCCTAACCCTGAAGATCACAGATGCCCCTCAAATGTCACTCCTAACTCTGAAAATCACAGATGTCCCTTAGACGTCACTCCTTACCCACAAACATCACTAATGCCCCGCAGACATCTCAAGACATTTACTGAATAGTTACAACACACACAACACACACAGTTCATAGACAGAACATGTGCAAGAGAAAAAGAGTGAGAAAGAGCCAGACAGACTGAGAGAGAGAGAGAAAGAGACAGATAAGAACAGAGATAAAGAGAGATAGGAAGAAAAGACTAAAAGAAAGAAAGAGAGAGAGTGTATGAAAAGGAAGGGATGGCAACATGATTTGGCATGCAGCACACAGGATTATTGCCATGGCAACAGTGTGTGTGTTGTGCTGAGTAAGCGACAGTCTATACTGGAGCACAGCTGCACAGACACGCCAACATACATGAAACACACAATAGATCCAGAACAGATGAAGGTGTACGAGTCATGATGACATCATCACTGAGCAGTGCACTAATGTGAGATACTGACCACACTCGAGCTTTGTGTCAATGAGGAGATAATAACACTGCCCAAAGTCTAATGGCGCCAGCACAACAACTCATATTATAACGGTCTGCATTGCTTTAAATAAATTACACTAAAACATTATACTCTTTTTCCTTTTGATGTAGGGACAAATATCAGAAAGAAATTATTTAGGCGATTTTACGCTAACCTGAACCATCATAAGCTACCACATAAACCACACTCAGCCATCACACAGCCATGACATCAATGCACACTTCATCTGACATCACTGCAAACAAGTGACGCAGCACCTGTTAATGACCATTGAACTGAGAGAGACAGATAGGATAGAGAGAGAGAGAGCATGTCTTAGCATGTTAAGTGGCTTACCTGGGCATCTGAGTTCAGGTAGGTCAATGTTACAAACACAAAACCTTGAGAAACTTTGATGTGGATGATTTTTTCTCACACAGTCAGACTTTAACAACTGACCAATATTCACTTTTGTGCTGATAGCTGCTGGTGCCAAATCTGGAACCACCCAAAATATAAAAACAGGTCTGCACCACTCCAGTCTATAAAACCTGATGCTCTCAAACCAACAACAATTAAAACCAGAGGCCGGAAAACAAAAACCTGCTGATATAATAGTGTGCAACCCCTGACATCCCATTCATATCAGTATCACACTGTTTTAATATACACCGTTTTAAATATGCGCCAACATATAAATTGCAAACATCTGACAAAAAAAAGTCCACGACACAAATCTGGAAACTTCCAGTAAACCAATGAAATCCTGTCAAGCCAACCAAACTCAAGCTGGCTCAATAAAGATCAATAAAGAGAGACATAAAGAATAAATGATTTTAACATTGTAGACGGCAAGCAAACGGCTTTCATCGAACAAACGTAACTTCCGGTTAACTTCGGCAAAGAATCGACAACACAGTACTTTGGAGTCGATTACTTCTGATAACAAGCAAAATCACTCTTGATCACCGTAGTTCATATCATAGCTAAAGTAGGGATGCACCGATCCGATATTCTGGATTGGTATCGGGGCGATCAGGTACTTTCCGTTTCCCGTGGTTGTAACTGACAAGCTATTAAAGGACAAAGTATTATAAAAGCACCATAAATGTTTTATACACTATATTCAAAGTCTTCTTAATTCACTCGATAGCTTCATGTTAAGTAACAAATGCACATTTAAAGATATTTAAGTTCACAGAAACTCTGCAACTGGGTCCGGTCAAGCGCATAATTCCCAAAATAACCATCTGCACACTAAACCTTTTTTACTGGGACAGTTGTGCGCAATTAAGGAAAATATATTTAGCATATTTATTTTATGTTCTCCTAAACACTGCCATGATTAATATATACTGATGTTCTTGTATCATTTTAAATTATTGGTTTTACATTTAAAGTGACACCATGTAATTTTTCAACCTTCATAATAAATTTTCAAGACCCTTGTGATAGTACATCGACTTTAAATAGGTTGAATGACATGTCTACCATAGCCTGACGGGGTCTGTATCACTTTTACTCGTATTTTAAAACTTAGGGTTTCTGGTAGTAACCAGAGCACAAAAAAAACTACAAAATTCGACTGCTTTACGGCATACGTCACTTCCTCCACACAATTTGTTTTTAACGTGAATTTTGCTGGAAGCTACTTAAGGAGTGTAGAGAGCAGTTTCTAATATGTGACTCTGTGGCACAGTCTTTAGTGTCACGGACCTATGACACGGGCGACCCGGGTTCGATTCCCCTTTAAGGCAATTGTTTATATAAACCAGGGGTCTCCAACACGTCGCTCGCGAGCTACTGGTAGCTCGTGTCTTAATTGCAGGTAGCTCGCTCGTGGGTTTATTTATTTATTTATTTTCTGTGGTTATGGCGCATTTTGATGTCTGGTTAGTGTTACAAGCGCCTGTGGTACTAAAAATTGGGGGCGTGTTTGACGTCGCGTTGTAGACCGGCGTATGACATCAGTAATTTAACATGTATGATCCAAAAACAAACAGATAAGTCCGCGCATCTGCGTCCCGGCCACCGGCCGATCCATCCGCGCAACGCTGTGAAGCCCGCGCCACAGCAACCTACTATGCGTGCGACGCTTTGAAGCCGAACACACCTCGGATCGAGACACTATGTTTAAAAAGGATGCCGTGATTTTCGGATTCACTTTTGGTAAAACGAAAATACAGTCGTTGTCACAAGTTCAATGGGTTATCATCTCATATTTAAACATCAAATGTCAAGAAATACCAGAGAGCCATATGAGCATTACATGTTGACTGAGAACAGGTAAGAGGATGACATGACACAGCTAACGTTAATCACTAAAATGATAGCAAAAGACTTAAGGCTGCTTAATATTATCAAGCTTGTGCTTTGACTGGACGTGTTTAAAAGCATGCTGATGATGCGCATTCAAAACAGAGTTAAACTTTCTGTCCAGTATAACTTAAT
The DNA here is from genome assembly GCF_030506205.2 of Paramisgurnus dabryanus. Classification (NCBI taxonomy): domain Eukaryota; kingdom Metazoa; phylum Chordata; class Actinopteri; order Cypriniformes; family Cobitidae; genus Paramisgurnus; species Paramisgurnus dabryanus. The sequence goes on from NC_133344.1 coordinate 430,961, forward strand.
TTAAGTCTTACATTTTGTGCAGATGCACTTTCTATAATACATTTATGTTGTACCAAGGCTTAATATTATGTAGAGTGCGTCATACAGTATAAAGCGCATCAGTTTGTGTTTATTAACCCTTAAGTTTCACTTCATCACGCAGCTTTTCCTGTTAGAGGTTTCTGTTAAACATCTATTTCATTAATACTCTAATATAAAATTTTTTGTCATAGTTTCTTCAAAATTAAATTTTATTTGAGTGTTTAATAAAAATATTTTTATTTTCACAATGACGCCCTTTATTGCCTCAGTTAATCGAGTACTCGTTTTTCAGACATATGGATTAATCTAAATGAAAAAAATGGCATACATACCTATTATGAATACAAAAGCAGTAAATACTCTATGTAAGTTTGGATCATCTTTCTAAATCTGATCTTTAATAAATGATTTTTTTTTATTCAAAATGTGTGTTTTTTTTAAGAATCCTACCCATATATAAGAGGTAATAAAAAGTATAAATAAAGACAACATGAAAGTATTTTTTGTTGTTGTTGTTTAAAAGGATCTGTACTTTCATTTGATGTATCGTATGTTAATGTTTAAAGAAATGCATTTTCTGGGAGGTATTAAAAATGCTGGCACTGGCTGGCAACTTAAAAAAAAAATGCTGTAGAGGAAAGAGTAGTTAATAGATCGTTGTGTATTAACTCCCTAATTTAGGTATTACGTGAGACAAGTAGCTCTCGACCACTTTTGTTTTTTAGAAAGTAGCTCTCCAATGAAAAAAGGTTGGAGACCCCTGATATAAACTGTTGATTCATACATAAATGCGATGTTCTTTATAAATTACGGCGATTATATTGCATATAGTTCCCTGTATTCAGATGCTGTGTTCACGTATTTACCTTTCTTTTACTGTGTCTATGATATTTACATTACAATCCAGGATGCTATAGCACTCAAACTTGCTCACAGTGTAAAACCAAACCCTATTCATTCACCAATCAGATCCGAGCGTTTCTCTCTTCTCTCTTCCTCATTTGCTGCGTTCCGCTGTCACTCGCGTGACGTATTACAAAGCGGCAGACCTAAACGCATGGGTTTACTTGGATTTGGAGCGATTTTCACACAAAAAAGAGGAATAACGAGCGCCATTGCGGAAAATCCTGGTGGCGAGGGGGAGAGAGAGGATGCAACAATATTTGTTTGGAAAAAGGCAAGGAAATACGTCTGGTCGTTTCTGAATTGGAAGGCTGCAGCCTCCGGAGGTCAAATATGCAGGCTGCACACGTCATCAAGCCTGGGTTATTAAGGTAAACTGAGCATTACATTCGCAAGTCATAAGCATACTGCAACAATTTACGATTAACTATGTATAATAGTCAACTTTGTAATTGTTAATATTGTGAAATAAGAGAGTCTTGATGACGTATACAGCTTAGAAATACGACATCCGGAGGCTGCAACCTTCAGATTGAGAAATGGCTTCTGCCACGACGAGTTCCTCATCAGAAAGTTGTAACTTAACATGACTGCGTTTCTCCCTGTTGTCTCAAAATGTTGATCGTTTAGCATTTTAAATGTTTAGTTTTTAGTTTAGTTTTAAGGTTGGCCAGTTCCTTTCCTTTGCGACAGTGCTGCGGCGCTTGTGGGCTCTAGGGGCGCTAGAAGTGAAAAATACGTGTCTAGCACCCCCTAGTGGCCAAAAAGTTTCATGGTGTCCCTTTAAATTATACTAGATGTAGCAGAATGCACTATACACATTAAACATTTTGTGTGTCTGTGTGCAATTTTAAATTGTTCAAGAAAAATACAGTAGTATGATCGGATCGGCAGGTATCGGTCATACTCAGAATTCTGGTATTAGAATCAGATTGGAAATGGAAAAAGTGTATCCCTAAGCTAAAGCGTATCAAAAACGACACAGTGCTAAGGTTATTGTGTAAGATGTGTATAATATAATGTATACAATCTTAACTACACATTGCCTGCCAAACCTCCCTTCACATAGCGCTGATCCATGATTGCCGTCTCCCCTCGACTTTAAGAAACATGTTATTTTCAATGAGGTATTTGTTCAAGAGTTCAGTTTAGTAGGGGTGTAAATTGAAGAGTTCATTCTGGTACGATACAATATCGGTTTTCTCCGCAAGTGATGCAATATTTTTGATACATCAAACATTTATTTGATTACGGTTTGTTTCATTTGGCAATATTTTTATATTGTGTGCCTAGTAAGGCAGTTACATTTTTTTAGGGATGCACGATATATCGGCTGACATATCGTTAACGGCTGATAACTGCTTATTTTTAATAATATCGTTATCGGTCTGATAGCAAAATTAGGTTGATAAATAAAGCCGATAAATAATAGATTATTTCGGCTTGTTGAACCACTTCATTTGCTCATTACTGGGCATGTGGAGTTTTGATTGGTGCTTTCTGTGACGTAGCACGAAGATGACGTGTGTTGTGAGCTTAATAAGAGTATGCTAGTCTTGCGCAAAGACAAGATGTGCACGGTCTGGGACTTTTTTCACGATGAAAAACAAGACATCAAACTTGCAATTTGCAACATCTGCAAATGTGAGGTAATGCGAGGGGGCAGTAAATCAAAAAACTTCAATACTACTAATCTAATAAGCCATCTGAAGTTTCGCCATCCCAAAATATATAAAGACTATCAGACGAAAATCACTGCCAATTAAACACCGTTACACACTACCAAAGAGCCAGTACAACAAACACTTGACATCACGAGGAAATTTAGCAAAGACAGTACTAAAGCAAAATCGATCACATGCAAAGTTATGGAAATAAAAATTCTAAATGGTTTGAAATAAAACCAGATATCCACTGTATTTGTTTGTCTTTTGTCTTTGCAATCATGCTCAGAAAATGAATATGTATATTTATCAGCCTATATATCGGTTATGGGCCCCCAAATATAAAGAGTTATCGGCCAAAATTTTCATATCGGTGCATCCCTAACATTTTTTAATAACTTAGAAATGCAACCTAAATATATAACATGAACATTATTAAAATCTTTGAAAATGGCACAATCTCTGTCACCAATTGCAACATTTACAACAATAAACTAATAAAACATAAAAAGAAAGAAAGAAAGAAAAATAAAATTAAGCTTACAATGGCAACAGTCAAAGTCTTTTTTTATTCATTCTGTGCTGACACTAGCAGACAAAAAGAATTGAAAAGGCGCTTTGGCGAAAATGCGTGTATGGATGTAAAGTCAAGGAATGAGGACGTGGAGAGTGTTAAAATAAAAGTACCTTATATCCATATTTTATGTGTGGCACCAATGCATCGTATCATTGACATGTAATTGATGCATCGCTCCATATCCATGTATTATTAGACCCCTACAGTTTACCCATTAGACAGATAATTTAACAAATCAGAGACTGGAGGTTAAGTTCTGTTCAGACGCGTAACTGCTAGAAATACTAGAAATAGTACACAGTTCCCCTTTCAAAAAATGAACTTTATTTTCTATAGCGCCTTTAAAAGTAGCATCTCAAAGAACTGCACAAGAGAAAAAAGAAACAAACAATTATACAACTAATACATAAAACAAGTCAAATATAAAACCACACAAAATAAGAACATACTGTCAGGATAAGTGAGTTAAAGGGATAGTTCACCCAAAAATGAAAATTTTGTCATTGTTTACTCACTCTCATGTTGTTACAAACCCACATACATTTCTTTGTTCTGATGAACACAAAGCAAGATATTTTGAGAAATGTTTGTTAGCAAACCGTTCGTGGACCCCATTCACTTCCATAGTATTATTTTTTCCTACTATGGAAGTGAATGGGGTCCACGAATGGTTTTGTTACAAACATTTCTCAAAATATCTTCCTTTGTGTTCATCAGAACAAAGAAATGTATGTGGGTTTGTAAAAACATGAGGGTGAGTAAATGATGACAGAATTTTCATTTTTGGGTGAACTATCCCTTTAAAAGAGAGTTCAATTTTAAAGGATTAGTCCATTTTCTTAAAAGAAACATCCAGATAATTTACTCACCACAATGTCATCCAAAATGTTGATGTCTTTCTTTGTTCAGTTGAGAAGAAATTATGTTTTTTGAGGAAAACATTCCAGGATTTTTCTCATTTTAATGGACACCAACACTTAACTCAACACGTAAGTTTTTTTCAAAGTTTCAAAGGACTCTAAACGATTCCAAACAACGCATAAGGGTCTTATCTAGTGAAACGGTTTTCATTTTTGACAAGAAAAATAACAAATATACACTTGTAAACCACAACTTCTCGTCTATCTCCGGTCCAGCGCGACCTAACGTAAATGCGTAGTGACGTAGGGTGGTCACGTGTTACATATGTAAAACGCACATTTGCGGACCATTGTAAACAATAAACTGACTCAAAGACATTAATAAGTATCATTCCACATACAACAACGTCGGAACGGTCCTCTTCCAACACACTTTTAAACACTGGGGTGGAGTTTCGCGTTCGTCCTGTGACCTCTTGACGTCATGACGTATTGTGTGAGGTCACGCTGACGCTTTCAGGAATGGATCTAGACGAAAAATTGTGGTTTAAAAGTGTATATTTGTTATTTTTCTCGTTTTGCTAGATAAGACCCTTATGCCTCGTTTGGGATAGTTTATAGTCCTTTGAAACTCCGTTGAAAAAAACTGTTACGTGTTGAGTTAAGTGTTAAGTGTTGGTGTCTTATAAAGTCCATTAAAATAAGAAAAATCCTGCAATGTTTTCCTCAAAAAACATAATTTCTTCTCGACTGAACAAAGAAAAACATCAACATTTTGGACGACATGGTGGTGAGTAAATTATCTGGATTTTTCTTTTAAGAAAATTGAATATTCCTTTAAGTCAGGGGTTCCCAAACTTTTTTCCTGCGCACCCCCTTCTATGTCCCAACCGGGTTGGCGCACCCCCAATCCCCATTTTAAAAAAAATCCAAAAAAGCTTTGTTTTCTCACCATAAATACTCATGTTTAATCATGCGCAAATAACCAAGGGCCGGTTGCACTAGCCGGACGTTAAGAAGTTGGGTGTAATAGTCCTACGTCGGGCTTAGCTACGTCCAACATTGTGAAAAATATTTACGCCTATTGCACCATCTGAAATACGCTCAGCGTAGATGATGCGCGCCCCCGTGTATGCGTTTAACCACTGTGATATTTAGACGCCATTCGAGTTTACTATGGTAAAAAACGTACACTTACTGCCGTCAGCTAATAGATGACATATGAGAGGTTTCCTCATGTTTACCAGTGCGCTCTCCTTCTAGATGCGTGCGTCACGTGCAGACCCATCAAACACATTAATGAAAGCCTTTACTGTTCGCACAAAAGGTGTATAATAGTTTGCAGATTCATTATAACAGCTCAAGTTTCAAACAAAATTAAATGAAAGCTTTTAATAAGTTCTCTACAGTAAGTATTTATGTATTTTATTATAGAATTCATTGGCGGTCTCTTTACCATGCATGAAAACACATTGCTCGCGTATCCTGTGCCCATGTCTCGTCGCATTTCATTATTTCTATTTCTATTCTCTCTCTCTTGGTCCCTCTCCTCCTTCGTGACTAACAACTTTATCATAAGACGTCCCACATGACAGTTTCCCTGATTTCAGTCAGTTAAGCATATTAATAATATATATGGAATGAATGAAACGAGTTGGCATGCATATAGCGGCTGCAGTGCATAACAGAAGAACAGTGCGTAGAAAAAGACAGCAGCTGTCTTCTACGTTTCTATCAAAAACTAATAAATTATAGTTTTTTATTTAAAATAAAAGCGATTACAAAGGAAATGTTTACTGTTCATTTTTTTATTTATTTATTGTATGGAAAATCCCACTTAAAGAAACAGACCGCCATTACATTTTTCCTCTCGCGCACCCCCTGGTGGCAGCTCGTGTACCCCTGGGGGTGCGCGTACCACACTTTGGGAATCCCTGCTTTAAGTAAAAGCTACCCTAAAGAAATAAGCTTTAAGGGAGGATTTAAAAACACTAAAGCCGAAAGTGTACTAGGGACGTCCGCATGACGTCATTTTCATCATCAGGAGTGTCCACGGTCGTCCGCGGGGACCATCCGCGTGCAGCCCAAAATTTGAGACCGTGCGGACAGTGCATGTACAGTCCCGTACAACAGAGCATGCGCGTAAAAATATTTAGACAGGACACTCCACTACAAACAATTATACAAAGGAAATAGACAGCATTTGCACACACACTATCGTTTTACTTCTTTAACTTTTACTTCTTCCAAGAACAGAAAGCTTTGGAGCATGATAATGTTTGATTCCTGTTCTTTGTTGTCTTCTTGTTTGTTCTAAACTGTGTTTGCAATGGTCGATCGGTTACTTTTCTTCACCTATCCTAATGTTTTAATGTACTGTAAATGTCACCAAATAGTGCTGCCCTGACGGCCTGGTAGAGTAATAATTTGAATAAGAAACTATTTGTATTGCGTATAGTGTCGAACGGGGCCATCCGCGTGTAGCCGCGGGGAGTATACTTGGAAAGCTGCGCGGACGCGTGCGCGCGCGAGCCAGACGCGGAAAAAAGGTATACCCCGGCCTTAAGGGATTCTGCTTGCGTAATTGGAGCAGGCAAGGAATTCCAAAGCCTTGGAGCGACAGATGAAAATGCCCTATCACCCATAGATTTTAAACTGGTATTAGGAACGAGTAAAAGGCCAGTTTCAGAGGAGCGCAAAGCACGCACAGGGGTGTAGGCAACTAAAAGCTCAGTGAGATAGTGAGGAGCCAAATAATTTAAAGCTTTATATGTAAGCATAAGAACTTTAAAGTCCACCCGAAATCTGACAGGGAGCCAATGTAAAGACTTCAAGACTGGAGTGATCCCTCATCTTGGCTCCAGTCAGTAATCATAGCCTAGACAGTAAATAGAGAGTCGGGCCCGATGTTTCGCGTCTCACGGCCGCCAGGTTACGACTGTGGTGCCCTTTGAGCATAGCACCTTAATCCCAGTAATCTCCGAGGTAGCTGACCACAGATCACGACTTTCAGTCTGTGTACAGGTTACCATACTTGACAAAACAGGTAAATAACAAATTGCATTTGCATCAGTCAGACAATTATTTAAAGTAATAGGTAAATAAATATTTGAATATGAATGAATCAGGGATTAGGGTTTCTTCTGATGGTCAGTCTAGATCTACTGGAAGCTGCTATAAACACATTGGACACTTCATGTGTTTTCTGCGATCAGATAACTTTCCAATTTTTTATCCGTATCTGTAACATTTACACGTAGACCACCTCCTGAAGTGATTTGAGGGATTGGAGGGCATTACACCTGGTCTTTGGACAGCAATCTGATCAGAGAAAACTTAAACTGACCAGGTGTAAACAGGCCCATTGATGCGCTTTACACTTTTGGGTCAAATCGGGTTCTAAAAAAAAATTATGCAAATAATTTATGCACTTTAAGTTCAGATAGAAATGGATTGGGTTGGGATGCATAACAATTATTCGCGATTAATCTATAACAGAATAATGTGTGTGAACTGTGTATAATAATTATAAAAAATATATATTAACTTAACATAAATATACAAATGTATATATGCACATGTAAACATTTCTTAAACATATACATGCATGAGTGTGCATTTATCTATACATAATTATAATACACAGTTCACACACACACACACACACACACACACACACACACACACACACACACACACACACACACACATATGATGTAAAGAAAAACTTTTATTCTGCTAAAGATTATTCGTGATTAATCGTTATGCATCCCTAGGTCAGATACTGATCTTTGGACACAAGAAGTGTGTATTTTCTGTAAGAGTTGTGTAGACATCACACAGAGTAAGCAGTTCATACAGTGATGTCAGTGACAATGGTTATTATTCAGAAACATGATTGGCAGTCAGAATTGATAATAATAAAAATGTGTGACATCAGATCAGCGGACACAACACAGTGTACAACATACAACACATCATCACAATCAAAACTCACAAGTCTCTGTGTGTGCCTGAGAAAATATTCAGTGTATTCTTGGCTGAAAAACATCTTTAAACACACAACATTGTGTTAACAGCCCAGAGGTCATGGGTTCGACACCCAGGGAACAAACACACTGATAACACAAGAAACCATGTGTAGTTTAAATGGACTGTGTGTTAAATAAAAGCACCTGCCAAGTGCATTCATGTACAGGTTTTTAATGAATGATGCCAATGATCAAGAATATTTAAATGACACACAACCTTAACATATCAACTTTTAAGTGTAACACCAAAAAAGCTGAAATGCCATCAACATTTTTACACAAAAACAACTAAAAGACTGAAAAACAAACAGAGTATAACTGATTTAAAAGCATGTTCAATTTGACATCATAGATGCTCAATGTTGGTGAAGTGTGCTTGTATTCGGACACCCAGAGTCCATTACTGCGGTATTAAAGCGGTACAATGAGTTAAAGGCCGCGGAAAGTCCTAAAGATGAACTGTCATGACACCGGCCAAACCAGGACAGACACACAGCTTACATCACCAAAGGTCCGATTATCACTCTGCCATCAGAACCCAAACTGATCAAAACACATACACATCATGCCAACAAACACACAAACATATGTGTGTGTATCATCAGATCTACTGAACATCCATCAGTGACATATCAAATCAAATAATATGACAACACACACACACACACACACACACACACACACACACACACACACACACACACACACATTCATCTGTCTCACCCTCTTGTTTTTCTGTATCTATCCCTCTAAATCTCTGTGTTCCTCCATATCTGTCTATCCCTCTATCTGTCTATCTCCTCCTCCAAACACATCACTGCCAAAGCACGCGCGCACACGCACACACACGTATAGATAACACACTCAACTACACACACTGTCCTTCATACACAATCCACGCACATAAACACGCACACATATTTTCTCTCTCTAACACACATACACAGAACGATCACACGCTCAACTACACACACAGAGAGAGAGCGAGAGATACACGCAGGCACGCGCAGGCCGCATCACACAACGCGTGTGTGCGAGTTCGCTGGTCGCGCGCATATAGCTGTGTGTCAGCGCGTGGATCTGCCCCGGAGGTGGGGGGTAAATCTACTGGGGGTTAATCCGCCTCACCTTCGCTTTGGTGATCATATGCGTGGCGAGTTTCACCACGGCGAAATTGCCCTTCCCGATGGTCCGCTCCATCTCATAGTAGCCGACGCGCGCGAGGGGCGGGCGATTGACGCCCGCGCCGACGGCGGCGGCAGCTCGGCTCGGATGATGGATAGAGGCGGCGGGCTGCGGTAGGTCGCGGTTCGGGTGCGGAATCGCGGCGGCGGCGGCAGCCCCGCTCGACACGGCCGCCATCTTCTGCCCTCTCTGCGGGAACAACAAGCGAGGGCGCGCAGCTCGCTCCCCGGACACGCCCCCGCCGTGCGTCAGTACGCGAGGCCCCGCCCCTTTGCGCAGCGCCCTCTCATGGATGTCCCCATGGCAACGGTTAGCGTAACAATGACTTCATCACCTTCGCGAACGCGTATTTCGGTCGCCATGGCGACAGTACGTGCGCGCGCTCCCCAGATACCTCGCAGTCTGAGGAAACTGCTGTCATGACAACAAGAAGATCCCTGCTGCACCCCCCAACCGGAAAGGCTCGGCGGCAGGAATGCGAGAACCGTGGATGCGCAACTGTCTGTCTCTCTTTATCTACATTGTGTCGTCATGACGACGATATCTAGGGGCTGGATCCGATCAGATGATTGACATTAATGTTGAGTGATATCTGAGAATACACACTGTGTGTATGCTAGTCTTTTAAACACACACACTCACGCTTGTTGACCCCCCTCGCTCTCTCTCTCTCTCTAGTGTTGTGTGTTGACGTCAGCGGAAGTGGGTGGGACTCGCGCCAGGTTTTCATTAATGCGGAAGTGGGAATCGCTGCAAGTTGAACACATCAACACATAAATATCATTCATCAGAGTTATCATCACAGAGGATCCGTCACCTCTCAGGTGTGTGTATGTCAGCGTTTCATTAACTAAACACTGATTATTTTTCTCATATTTACATTAAGTATTTGTTACAATAATAGATTTGATATAAAGTGCTGTGATGTTGTGTAGTTGTTAAAGATCTGGACACGCATTAACTGAAGGTCCTGCAGTCATTAATACATTAAAATATCTCTCTCATCACACTGAAGATGAGAAATTAATGAATAAATGTTTACATTAATGATTACTTTATTAAACACATGACATGACATGACATCACATGATTTAGTGTGTATTTTGTATAGTGTTGTGTGTGTGTGTGATTGACAGGATGAGTGAGGGTGATCTTATGAACCCTGCTGCTGTGTGTTCACCTGTGGAGGATTTACAGGGTGACGCCCGCTGGATGACACAGGTACAGCAGCACTCATCTGATCTCAATCTGATTATGTGACATTACACTAACTTACTGTTGATCTCAGCATCTGATCCGATCTGTACAATAATACATGTGTGTGTGTCTGTTTTACACTCTTGTTTCTGCTTTACTTAGCTGACAAACACACACGCACATTGTGATTCATCATCACACACTAAAGCCCTATTCACAGTCGTGTGTGTGTGTGTGCGTGTGTGTGTATGTTTGTGTTTCAGCACGAGCGTTTTGTACAGGAGTGTAAGGACGCAGAGCCTGAAGTGTTGTTTCTCGGAGACTCAATGATTCAACTAATGCAACAACATGAGGTAAAACAGCTTCATACTGCACATTTTTATAAATGACATCATCTAAATCAGGTGAATCTGTCCAGGTCATACAGTCACCACCACAGTAACATTAAATTAAAAATCTGCAGAAATTTTAGTGGGTACAATGAATACTGCATGATCAACAGTTTTTACATTGAAAGGATAACAATGATATGTTTTTTTTACATTATGGTAAGGAGAATCGGGGGACAGGTTGGGATGCAGTGTCGTGTATAACTAGTTACAAAGTCATTAGTTACTGTAATTTAATGACTTTTTACTTAATAAAGTAAAGTAAGGGATTACTCAGTAATTTAATGACAGTAACTTCTGATGAAATTGAAGTAAATACTGTAGATGAATGATATATAATACAATAGTGGATTTAACATCAACATTTAAAGTCTAAGGTTAAAGCAACACTATGTAGTTTCCATGTAAAAATGATTTACAGCTCCCCCATGTGGTTGAAAAGCGCAACAGTGCCTGGTATCAGACACTCTTCTGCAGGCAGGGGGAGGGGCGGGGCTGTGTTTCCTACCCTCCACCGCCACTTTCAGAGTGTGCTTGTAACAGCTAAGAGGCTGCTCAGGTTGCAGCAACAGTACAATTTGTCCAGTTAAAAGTTGTTCTATCACTGAAATAATTTTAGAGACATTATTTAAAGGTAAAAAAACTACATAGTGTTGCTTTAAAATGCATGTGTTTTATGTATCCTTCTCATTTTAAATACTGTAATGAGTTAATAAAAATAATAGTAACACCCTAGTTTATAATTCTTACTATTAACTGGTTGGTTATTAGCGTTAATATTACTGAGATATTGTCTGTTTATTTATAATTAAAAAGCACATATTAATGCCTGATTCTGCAAAACCTTATTCTACATCCTCAATCCTACCCAATTCCTACCAATACTTAAACTTAACAACTACTTTACTAAGTATTAATAAGCAGTAATTAGGGGTATATTGAGTATATGAAAGTAGTTAATAGTTAGTTAATAGTGAGACTAAAGGGTTACCAGAATAATTGATGTACTTTTTATAATGATGTATTCAAGCCATTTTTGAGTAACTTACCCAACATTGTTAGTAAGTGAGGAACTGCTAGTATAGTAACCCATACTACTGCTACTGTTTGTTTTCTATTCTTATTCTGTTTTACTGCCTCAGCTGGTGAACCTGTGACTCTTGGATGTGTTATGATGTGTGCCGTCTCTGTGCTTTTAGGTCTGGAAGGATTTGTTCTCTCCTCTGCATGCACTGAACTTTGGCCTGGCTGGAGATACCACCTGTAACGTCCTCTGGAGGATAAAGAACGGAGAACTGAAGAACATCCAGCCGAAGGTACAACATCAGAATACGGAGCAAAAGAGCTTTGACGTGTACGCGTGTCGTCCTCTGACGTGTATGTGTGTCGTCCTCAGGTGGTGGTTCTTTGGGTCGGCACAAATAATCATCAGCACACAGCCGAGCAGGTGTCTGGAGGTGTAAAGGCCATCACACAGTTTCTCATCGCACAACTCCCTCATGCCAAAATCATCATTTTGGTACGACTGCGTTTATGTGTGATGCTTTATATGTAAAGAGAGATCACATGCCTACAAACGCTTGATGTGTCTGTTGTCCTCAGGGTCTTCTGCCTCGCGGGGAACGTCCCAATCCTTTACGTGAGAAGAACGCCACCGTGAACGAGTTACTGCGCTCGTGGGTACCTCAGCTCGGTTCAGCAGTTCACTTTCTGGACCTCAGCAAAGAGTTCGTTCACTCGGACGGAACCGTCTCGAAAAGAGACATGTTTGACTTCCTGCATCTGACTGCTGCTGGATATCAAACCCTCAGCAAACCTCTTTATGATCTACTACTGCACATCCTGGAGGAAACTACAGCAGAAACACTCACATAGATTCTGCAAACCTTTTTATATTTACATCAAAAAACTAAATATTGTCTTGGTGTTGAAATAGCTGTCAATGTAACATATTGTGACATAAGATTTTTATTACAACAAACAAACAGAATAATACTGACATGACTCTACCTAAATGTTGTAAATTGATTATTTTTCACCGTTGTTGCTCTGCCATTAAATCTTCATAAATCCACTCAATAAATGATCAAGGCCTTGATGAATCATGTCAACTAAACAAAGTTACAGCATTCACATCCAGTAATGTTCTAGACATGGAACAGTTTGTATACTAGTCCCATTTAACTAATATCATGAGTTACCAATAAACAATATAGGCCCAGTTTCACAGACACCGCTTAAGTCTAGTCCCAGAGACACCGCTTAAGTCTAGTCCCAGACTAAATGTGCATTTGCTAATACATTTAGAAAATCAACCCCTGGTTTTCCAGGCAGGGTTTAAGGTTAGTCCTAGACTAAAACACATATTTGAGTTATCTTAAATGAAAATAGCTTACACTGACAGATCTTAAAATAAGCCAGTGCCATTGTTTTGTCTCAAGATACACATCACAGCATTAATGTCTTTTTCTAAGGCATGTTTATAAAATCTGTTTTACTTTAACTAAGGCCTAGTCCTGGCTTTAGCTAATCCTGCCCGATCATTGTATCTGTTAACATGAACTAATGCACCGTGAACTAACATGAATAATATCAGTGTCATATAATACATGTAATATCAGTAATGGTTTTTCATATTAAAACTACTGAAATGTCCCGATTTAACTAAAGCGTAATCCTGGCTTAATTTAAGACCTGTCTGTGAAACCAAGCCTATATTAATTTATATGTCATTTAAATAATATAATATTTAACTAAACATTTTCTTGCTTATTGTTCGTTTATGATACAGACTTCACTAACTCAAGAATAAATCTGCACTATAATTATGAAAGTATAAATATTATGTGTAGGGTTTGAAAGCCTCTCAATGTGGTGTTGCTGTGTTATGCATGTATAGTAATGATGGGAGAAACGAAGCTTTGAATCAATTGAACCAATGAATGACAGATGATTCACTGTTCGAAGCGCTCGAATCACCTAAATATGGCGCCACCTGCTGGTGAAAAAGATGAAAAGATCTCAGTCCAAACATTTCACACAATAACTGCAAGGTTTTTAGAATATTTTTTTTTAACTTAAAGTCAAAAATTAGGCAAAATGGTAGCGTTATCAGTCAGAAGGATGGATGTTTAATGAACTTGCATAATAAAACTGACTCGAGTTCGTCCGTGTGTCTTTTAAGTAAGTTACTGGCCATCATGATTTATTCATACCATGAGATGCTGGGGTTGAACCCTGCACATGTTGATTTTGACAGATGGATAAATAAATAGATATTCTTAGTCTCTTAAACAAGTATCTCGTCGACTATCGTTAGGAATTGTTTTGTTAATCTCTCTTTGACCTCTTGCTCGTATAATATTTCAGAGATGGAGCTTTAAACTTTATACACCAGTAAAGCACACTTGTGTGAATTGCTGTGTAATATGAATATAAATGTGTTTGTTTACGTATGGAACGCAAACGTGACGTGGCAAGCAAATGACAGTCACATGACGCGTGCGCGATGACGTCACGGCAACACAGCTTTCCGTATCAACAACAGAGCACAGCGCGAGAGAAAGAAAGAGGAGAGAGAGAGAGAGAGAGGAGAACGACTCCAGTTTGAGTTTAAATCTAAATCAGATTGAGTTTTTGTGAGTTCGTGTTATTATGTGTTTGTGTCAGATCTGTCGCGTGTACAGCGGATGAGAAGTCAGCGGAAGATTCGGTCAGTGTTCATCTGTCTGTCTGTCTGTTTACATACATCTATAATAATAATAATAATAATAATGTCTCGAGAGTATGGAGAATATACACATGTAGATGTTATATAGACATGTATATAGAGAGAGATAGAGTATACACATGTGCATTGATCATTTAGGGTGGTGTACTTCGCCCTTTCTATCACCAAATGAGCTTTTTATTTAAACAAAGCAGCTGGTGTGTTTACAGGTGTGTAAATAAAATAAAATGAGTCGAATATGATGAAAATACACTTATTATAAATGAATAATCTAATGTCATGAATCATGCAGATAATATTGAGATAGCAGCGGTTATAATATTTAATCTCATAATTCTATTGATCTCTTCAGGGTTTCTGGTTGTGTTGTCAGGCTGATGAAGGATCCAGGATGCTGCAGGTGTGCTGTGGTTCGGTGTGGGTCCGGTCCGCTCCCGGTTGGGTCGTCCTAATGCTGATGTGCTGCTGGTGTCCAGGAGGAGCAGACAGCACAAATGTGGTCATTCATAAAGACGCTCAGTTTGATGTGACGTACAGCGACACCGTCACCAGTGACAACCAGACCATCTACTCGTACAACCACACCGTGTCCAGAAACAAGGCACCAGAACCTTCATTTACATAATCTTTATTACTTTCATCACAACACCTCTATTAACTGTCTGTTTGTCTGTCTATCTCTCTGTGTGTCTGTCTCAGACGGAGGGCGTGCGAGTTTCGGTGGAGTTGGTGTCTGAGAGCACTCAAAGTCCGGTCCTGTTCGTGGTCCGTCAGAAACAGGCGGTTCTGTCGTTTCAGGTTCCTCTCATTCTCAGAGGCTTGTGAGTACACCTGTTGCCACGTCCCATAACCCTGACCACACCTGTAGTTAAGGGTGTGCCAGTTTTATTTGGACTCAGATACGATGGGTGAACTTTGACCCCCTTCACCTGAACATTGTGTGTTTTTCTCATGAAATTAACTGAACTGTCACTTTCACTTCTGTATTTTACAGCACAGAGTCGAATGTGACAGGAAATGTGCTGCTTGTGTTTTAAAGGGGACATTTCACAAGACTTTTTTTAAGATGTCAAATAAATCTTTGGTGTCTTCAGAGTACATATGTGAAGTTTTAGATCATGTAGATCATTTATTATAAGTTAAGGTATTTGTAGGTGTGAGCAAAAATTAGCTGTTTTTGGTGTGTCCTTTAAAATGCAAATGAGCCGATAATGCAAACACTGATCACCATAATGGCGATTTTTTTTTAATTGAAACTCAATTGTGCTGTCAATTATTTCTCTCTCTCTCTGCACTAAATGGCAGTGGCGTGGTTGGGTAGTGCAGATTAAGGGGCGGTATTATTATATTAAGATCAACTTCTGACATCACAAGGGGAGCCAAATGAAATGTCCCCTTTAATGAAAGGATTTATATTTCCTCTTGACTTCAGGGGTTATTCTGTAAAAGACTTCTGTATAGAGAGAGGAGTCAAAGTTACTGTGTCTCATAACTGATCACAGGTGTAAAACAGAGATGTATAATCAATAAAGAATAATTGACGACGGCCATTGAGTTCAAAAATAATGCACACCCAATGTGGTAATGGGACACAACACGAAGCACAGTATGGCTGTCTATCAAGGGTTCACACCAACCAGGTTTGAGGCGTCAAATTTGCATTTAACACATCTAGTTTGCCGCTTGAACATTTTGACCCTAATCCTAACCTCACTTCGTTTGCGTGTGAAATTGTACTCATTGAGAGATTCACGGAGAATTTCGCGTCATAGGAGGGGCTTCTGCGACTCCGCTCGCTGTCAGTAATCAGGTCACTACTAGAGCAAGCTCCTGATTGGTTGACACTGTGCGTTTTTCCGCCAAAGTTAAAAATTTTCAATTAAAAAAAAATATATTTATATATTAAGTATTTATAATATAAATGTATATACACATGTAAATATTTCTTATGTACATGCGTGTGTGTGTGTTTGTGTGTGTGTGTGTGTGTGTGTGTGTATTTATTTATACATAATTATTATACACAGTACACACACATATATAATGTAAACAAAAACTTTTATTCTGTAAACAATTAGTCATGTTTAATTGTTACGCAGCCCTAAAGCGGAGATACACCGCGGGTGTGAATTATTTTCAAATAATTCAAAGAACCAGGGTCAATTATTCCTCAATTACCAGGTTACCACAAACATAACACTGATGGTTATTTTAACTCTTTCCCCGCCATTGATGAGTTATCTCATGAATTAAGAAAAAACGCTTCCTTTCTGCTTCTGATATTTCTGCTATTATCCACTAGGTGACGCTCTTACCTAACTTATAAACACTGAAGCACCCACTGATCTAAAAACAGTAAAAACTCTGTGTATGTTTTCATCATCTCTTTGAATCTGATCTCTAACAAAAAGCCTTTATAAAAATTTACTTATTTTTGAAGAAACCTACCAATATTTGAAAGGTGATAGAAAGTAAAACAGGTTGAAAGCAGAGGGTCTGTTCTTTCATTTGATATATTTTATGTTTATATATTTAAAGAAGAACATTTTCTGGAAGGCATTAAACTTTTGTAAAAACATAAAAATTGTGTGTGTATGGCGGGGGAAGAGTTGACATTTGTCAGGTCAGATGTGCATTTATAGAAAAACACCCATGAAACATTGTTCAGCCAATCAGAATCAAGCATTTACCAGACCTGTGATATAATAGTATGTAAGTTAATGGATGATGATGATGATGATGATGTGTCATCTCTTCAGGTATCAGAGGAAATATCAATACACTCAGGTGGGCCGTACGCTGTGTCAGCCGCCTACTAAAGCCGTATCAGAGATGCAGTTCTTCTATGTGGACGTGTCGACTCTCTCCAGTACATCAGTTCACTATCAGCTGCGAGTCAGTCGTGTAGACAGCTTCATTCTGCAGTGAGTTACTCATATATGTCTTATCTTATCTTACCAGTCAGGTTTAGTAGTGCTATAGACCTTTGACAGGATCACACGTCAATCTGATAGACAGACGCAATAACTTCACTGAGTGTCATCAATCTCACCACTTTCATTTGATTGCATCCTGGAAAAAAACTAATTCATGAATAATGAAACATTGTGTTGAAAAAGAACAGCCTGCCAGTTAGGGTTTAGTGAAATGTTTAGTTGTTTTAGTAGTGTAGTAAACATCAGAGAGTTATGCATTGTGCGTCTCTGATCACTGAAACTTTGTGTTCTCTCTGTGTGTTTACAGGACAGACAAGAAATTCAGCTTTAATGCGACTCCATCTCAACCTCAGGTACACAAACACACAACCGTGAGCTTAGAAATCAGTACATTACTGCACTTCTGGAGTGTAATGATTGTGTGTTTGTGTTTAGTTTTTCAAGTATGTGTTTCCTGAGGGTATGGACACAGTGATTGTGAAGGTGAATTCACAGAAGAACTTCCCATGTTCAGTTATGTCTATACAGGACATCCAGGTAAGAAACACACACACACACACAGGTATATTAAAGAGCGTCACACACACACACACACACACGCACACACACACACACACACACATGTGCTCATATCTGTCTTTCTCTTTGTTTGTCCAGTGTCCAGTTTATGATTTAGATAATAATGTGGCATTTATTGGGATGTATCAGACGATGACCACCACAGGTGCCATCACAGTGCAGGTAACACACAGACACACAAACACAAACAGAAACACACAGACTCACACACACACACACGAGTATACTTTGATATGTCAGTCCAGTATGTGTGATGAGAGTTTTGTGTCTCTTTGCAGAGGAAAGATTTTCCCAGTAACAGTTTTTATGTGGTTGTGGTGGTGAAGACTGAAGATGAGGCGTGTGGAGGACCGCTGAGATTTTATCCACTCTCACCCGGTTAGACCAATCAGAGCGCACCATCATCAGGCCAATCAGAACGCATTACAGCGTCACTGTACTGTGTGTCTGATATTGTGTTTGTGTTTCAGATGAGCTGTTTGATGCTGGAAATCGAAGTAAAACTCTGGATGTGATCGTTTCTCCTGCCATTAATTGTGAGATCGTTCATTCATTCATTCATCTATTCATTTATTAATCTGTTCATTCACTTATTCAGCTGTTCATTCATTCATCTGTTCATTCATTCATCTGTTCATTCACTTATTCAGCTGTTCATTCATTCATCTGTTCATTCACTTATTCAGCTGTTCATTCATTCCTTCATTCATTCATTCATTCATTCATCTGTTTATTCATTTATTCATCTGTTCATTCACTTATTCAGCTGTTCATTCATTCATTCATCTGTTTATTAATTTACTCATCTGTTCATTCATTTATTCATCTGTTTAGTCATTCGTTCATTTCTTCATCTGTTCATTCATTTCTTCAACTGTTCATTCATTTATTCATCTGTTCGTTCATTTATTTATCTGTTCGTTCATTCATCTGTTCATTTATTAATCTGTTCATTCACTTATTCAGCTGTTCATTCATTCATTCATTCATTTATTCATCTGTTTAGTCATTCGTTCATTTATTCATCTGTTCGTTCATTTATTCATCTGTTCGTTCATTTATTCATCTGTTCGTTCATTTATTCATCTGTTCGTTCTTTCATCTGTTCATTTATTAATCTGTTCATTCACTTATTCAGCTGTTCATTCATTCATTCATCTGTTTATTAATTTATTCATCTGTTCATTCATTCGTTCATTTCTTCATCTGTTCATTCATTTATTCATCTGTTCGTTCATTTATTCATTTGTTCATTCATTCGTTCATTTATTCATCTGTTCATTCATTCGTTCATTGATTCACATGTTTATTCATTCAGTCACTCACTCATTCATCTGTTTATTCACTTATTCACCTGTTCATTAATTAATTTATTCATCTGGTCATTCAGTAATTATTAATCTGTTCATTCATTAATTTAATTCATCTGTTCATTCATTTATTCATTGTTTATTCATTCGTTAATTCATCTGTTCATTCACTTATTCACCTGTTCATTCATTCATTTATTCATTGTTTATTCATTCGTTCATTCATCTGTTTGTTCATCTATTCATCTGTTCATTCATTTATTCATCTGTTCATTCATTTATTCATCTGTTCATTCATTCATCTGTTCATTCATTTATTCATCTGTTCATTCATTTATTCATCTGTTCATTCATTCATCTGTTCATTCATGTATGTATTTTCTCTGTCCCTGTAGCTGAGGTGTATGTTATGGGAATGCTCTTCTGTCTGGGAATCTTCCTCTCCTTATATCTGATCACATTTCTAGTGGCTTGTGTGGAGAATAAGAGGTAAGAGTGTGTGTGTGTGTGTGTGTGTGTGTGTGTGCGTGCGTGCGCGTGCATGTTTGTGTGCGTGTTTGTGTGCGTGTTTGTGTGCGTGCGTGCGTGCGTGCGTGTGTGTGTGATGTCACTGTTGTATGTTAGTGATGTGAGGTAAATGACAATCATGTCTCTCTCTCTTTAGGATGAACAGGAAGAGGGAGGGGCTTCTGCAGCCAGGTGACGCCTCTCCTGCAGAGACAGGTGTGTGTGTGTTTGTGTGTGTTGTACTCTGTATGAATCTGTGTTTGTTAAAGTGTTTGTTTTAATGATAAAATGTTCTCTTTCATCCTCTTGTTTTTTTTCTGCTTCTATATCTACAGCATCTCTCTTGGGTAAGAGGTGTGCGTGCATGTGTGCGTGTGTGCATGTGCCTTGCTAACACACAACACTGATTTATTTGTGTGCTGTCACAGTTTGTGTATGTGTTTAATGCGTGTGTGCGTGTGTGTTTTTATGGTTTGACCTCTCAAGACTGTATAAACATGCATGTTATCTATGAAGGTTTAATAATATTAACTGTATTAACACTCCTGTAAATAATCAGAGTAAAGCCAGGAGTATACGGTTGTTTGTCTTTTACTGTATGTGTACGTGAATGTTCAACTGTGTGCGTACGATGTACATGATGTTTGAAAAACTCCTCAGTGCTCATACAGTACGCTCACAATCTTCTGCACCATACACACTGTACGCGCAGCGGACCCTCACGTCTGTGTAAAAACTGGACTATACTTCAGCCTTAAGATCAACACTGTTCTCATTGTGTGTTTTAGGAAAGGCTCCTGTGTCACCCTATGAATACGGCTCATTTGGTGAGTACATGAATGTGAAGATAGTAATGAGGACGCACGTATCATCACAACAACAAGTTATAGTTCAGCTCCTTAACATGAGGGGAATTAAAGATTAACACTCATGACGAGAAATGTCAGCAAACTGGACTGAAGCTAAGATCATTGACCAGCCTGACAGAACATCACATCACATCACACGCTCCTTATAATCTTATCAGAAACAAAGATGGGTTCACACTAGAGAAATAACGGATAATAAACAAACTTCATGCGCTGCGAAAAAAATGCAGTGTGAATAAACAAAAAATCAAACGATCCCGAACAAATCCCAGATGCATTTTTCATAATCTGTGTGAAAATGTCTCCTCTCTCTCTCTCTCTTCAGCTGATAATGGCAGCACAATGAGCTCTGAGGCCGTCACAAACAGTTTACCTTCAACTGATGGAAACTACGGATATACAGGTACACAAACACACACAAATACACACACACACAGGTACACACACACAGGTACACGGATACACACAGCAGTATTCAGATGTTTGTCCTGTCCTCTCTCCTCTGCTCTTTAAATGGTTTATTTTTGTCACAGGATTGGAGACTTTTAAACGCAGATCAATCACAGCACATCATGTAGCCCTCCGCATTGGTGACACGCCCACTTTATAAATCAGCCAATCAGCACGCCCTTGTAAAATCCCCACAGAATCAAATCTCTCAATCATTGATCTGATGCCCCATGAAATGAATATTCATATGTAATCTTGATCAATGATATATTAAGAATTAGTTTTCAGCAGCTGGAGCGAGTGTAGTAATGTAACCGGTTACGGTTTATGCTGATTACAGATGATCTCATGAATAATTCAGTGATGATGATGATGATGATGATGATGATGATGATGATGTTAACCTCTGAAAAGGGAGTGTCAATGATTTATGTGTTTTACACGCAGATCGTTTGTTAGAGAGCGTCGCTCGCAGTCGTCAGGAGTCTTTGAGTTCGGTCGAAGAGGACGATTATGACACGCTGGCCGACATCGACTCGGACAAAAACATCGTCCGTACGAAAGTGAGAATCAGTCGGTACAAAGACGAAATAAAGAGCTCAAAGCGAGGTTTAAACTGACTTCTTATTTTGTTTTCTAATCACAGAAGTTCCTGTGTGTGTCAGATCTCGCTCGCAAAGACAAACGCATCCTCAGCAAGAAATATCAGATCTACTTCTGGTGAGTGAGAAACATCTGACAGCTATCATTCTCATTCATCTCAACCACAGCTTCTGAAGGATCTGTACAGACAATCTGACCACTCAACATTGATGTCGTAAAAGACTGTCCTACAACATAAAGCCTGGAGTAAGATCATTACCTTATAGCGTTTAAACTTAGGTCTGATGAGCATGTAGACTTTATGATGATGACACTTATTGAACTGTGCATTGATCTGTCAGACAATCGTAGGTCTTTGGACGCAAGACCGGGAAAATAGCCATCTTTGAACCTCTGTCACTGATCACAGATGAAGAGCTAGGGGTGTAACATTACAATACATCAATATGGATCAATGCATAAATTAAATTTCTACTGATACGATGCATCAATGCCAAAAATCAAATATCAATATGAGGTACCTTTATTTTGACACTCTCTGCGTCAAATTGTAATTGCATTAAATAAATGTTTGATGTATCTGCAAATACTACATTTCTGGCAAAGATAATCAATACAGTATTGTATCGCAATGAACTGTCCCATTTACACCCATATCTCTATTACAATCAGTGTTGGGAGTAATGCATTACAAGTAACATCCATTACGTAATAATATTAGTTTTCTGAAGTAACAAATAAAGTTACACATTACTTTATAAATGTACACATTACTATTTGAGTTACTTTTTTAGTTTAATTAATTTGATTTAAAATGATGTACTGAATTAAACTAAATGTAGTCACATGTCTGTGTGGGACACTGATCTATATAAATGACTGGATTGTGCATGACGCCACCGCGCCGCCATGTTGGTATACCCAAACGTTCTATTAAATCAATGGACGCGATCAGATTTGAATGACAAAACATCACTTTACTCGTCTCTGTTTTTATACCTGAAGTCATCCTGTACATTATTACAACACAAACGACCATAGTTATTTACTGAAAGTTGTACATTTAGCTTTTTAATCAGTTATTATACATTCATCTTTATTACAGTGTCAGGTCAGCGACCGACTGCAGCATATTTATTATTAATGACAATAAACGTGCTCATTCTGAAATCTATATAAATAATCATGTAATTATGTTATCTTTACAAGTTACCTAAACCTGTTTAGAGAAATAACGCTGACCGTCACAGTGTAGCTGAATGTCAAAAAAACTTTATTTATACCCGTGTCATTAACAAATACAACAGACACACTCACCTTAACGGTTTTTTATAAATCCATTATCCTGCCCGATTAAAACATAAACATTGCAAATAACACCAGAATTAACAAATAATTAACGTACACATATCCTAAAAATTAACCTTGTGTAACTGATACGCTGTAAAGCGGGTGAATTTAAAACATGATTTTGAATGGAAGTCAATGACGATCTCTGCTGGTTGGGTATAACAAGATGGCCGCTTCAACTCTGCGCTGGCTTCACCTCACGCTGTTATGTCAAGCGTTCAATGCGCAATCCAGTCATTTATATAGATCAGTGGTGTGGGAACAGTTTGAGTCAGAAACTGACATGGCAGGCCACGGTTCGACATTATGTAATTTGCAATTTCTGAATGCAGAACTTTAAATCATAAAAAAACACCTGCAAGGCCTGAAAGAGATCAAGCAGTAGCCAAGAAAAAGTAACTCAAAAGTAACTCAAAAGTAACTTAAAAGTACTTTCCATGAAAAGTAACTAAGTAACGTAATTAGTTACTTTTTTGTGAGTAACTAATTATTGTAATGCATTACTTTTAAAAGTAACTTTCCCCAACGCTGATTACAATACATAAAAAAATGTTTTGTCAGAGTTTTAAATGGCCTTCTATGGATAAAGACGGTATAAAGTTAAGGCATGTTGACTATGCTAACCAGCTAAACCTTGAGTAACTTTAATAACAGATGTGTGTTTGTTCTCTATAGGAACATTGCAACAATCGCAGTGTTTTATGCTCTTCCGGTCATTCAGCTGGTCATCACCTATCAGACGGTACGTGGATGACGTCAGTTATTGTTTGTTTTGTCTTTCTTTAACCTTACGATGACTGATGTGTGTTCTGATAGGTTGTTAACGTCACGGGAAACCAAGACATCTGTTATTACAATTTCCTGTGTGCACATCCTCTTGGCGCGCTCAGGTTTGTGTGTTTAATAATCATTAGAGTTTAAAAGTAAACTAGTGGATAACTAACTAATGTAGCGCTCATGTGTGTGTGTGCAGTTCCTTCAATAATATCCTGAGTAACCTGGGTTACGTGTTACTGGGTTTGCTCTTCTTACTCATCGTTCTTCAGAGAGACATCCTTCATAGTCGAGCCCTCGATCGCAAAGACACCACAGCACTGGTGAGAACACACAAAGCTTTACAAACACACACCCTTACTGACACATGAAGATCTGTAAGCACTTAAAGTGTGTGTTTGTGTGTTTATTTCAGGAGTGTGGTATTCCTAAACACTTTGGTTTGTATTATGCGATGGGAACGGCACTGATGATGGAGGGGTTGCTCAGCGCCTGCTACCACGTCTGCCCAAATTACACTAACTTTCAGTTCGGTGAGCACAGTTTAGTGTTCATGTGTGTGTCAGTGTTTAACACTGATGTTGTGTTATATCTAATGTGTGTATGTGTGTGTTTCAGACACATCGTTCATGTATATGATAGCTGGATTGTGTATGTTAAAGCTCTATCAGAAGAGACACCCGGACATCAACGCTAGCGCGTACTCAGCGTACGCCTGTCTGGCTGCCGTCATCTTCTTCTCTGTGCTGGGAGTGGTGAGAAATCAAACACACGACGCTCGTATTAAACATTCATCTCATGTGACGATCACCTATGACTTTAAGTGATCAGATACAAAAACATTCACCTGTGATCAGATCATCAGCTGAATCTTATTGTCATGAATATTAACAGGGCTTTTGTTTTTACCCGTGTGTGTGTGTGTGTGTGTGTGTGCGCGTGTGCGTGTGTGTGTGTCAGGTGTTTGGTAAAGGTAACTCGGTGTTCTGGATTATTTTCTCTGTCATACACATACTGGCTACACTGCTGCTGAGCACACAACTGTACTACATGGGCCGCTGGAGACTGGGTAAGACACACACACACACACACACACACACACACACACACACATGTATGATCTGTTGGACACGCTAGTGGTTTTAACTGTGTGTGTGTGTTTGGTTCTTTCAGACTCTGGGACCATGCGCAGGATCTTTCATGTGATTTACACAGATTGTATTCGACAGTGCAGTGGACCCATGTACATTGTGAGTACAACACACACACACACACACACACACACACACACACACACACACACACACACACACACACACACACACACACACACACACACACACACACACACACACAGCTGTAGTTGTGACTCTCTCTGATGTGTGTCTGTGTGTCTCTTTAGGACCGAATGGTTCTGCTGGTGATGGGAAATATTGTAAACTGGTCCCTGTAAGTCTATCATCTTCTCTCTCTCTTTTTTCTGAGTCACACATGATCGCACCAGTGACCTGTATGTGTGTGTTTGTGTGTTTTTGTGTGTGTGTGTGTGTGTTTACAGGGCGGCATACGGTCTCATCAAACGACCCAATGACTTTGCCTCGTATCTTCTGGCCATTGCCATCTGTAACCTGTTGCTGTATTGTGCCTTTTACATCATCATGAAGGTACGCCTCTCGCGGTGACATCAGCAGTGACTCTCATCTATACCTCATGATTGTGATTCAGTTGTTGTTTTTTGTGTTGTGTTGTGTAGTTGCGCAGTGGTGAGAGAATCCAGTGTCTGGCTCTGGTGTGTATTCTCTTCACGGCTGTGGTTTGGGGTTTTGCTCTCTTCTTCTTCTTTCAAGGTCTCAGTACGTGGCAGGTAAGACTCCATCTCTCTCTCTATACTCATATGTGTGATCAGTTTACAATAGAGCACGACAGATTTATCGTTTTGTTCATTTTATCGGCCGTTATGATCCGGTCGCAGATATATCTGTATCGCCATATAAGCCACAGATATGCAGCCGATATGAACAGGGTTTTTACAGAACACAGAACTGCTTGTAAATGATTAAGTACTTGCTTTTTAAGATATTTTATGAGCAGTTGATTAAATAAGCTTGCACATCTTTCACACGCTTGCAAAATAAAACATAAATGAAAAAGGCGGAGAGCATTCACTTTATTTTAATAAAAGTCAGGACTGATATTTAATCTTCTGAAGTGCAGTCACCCTTTGCCTAGAAATTGCAAAACCATACTCGTATCATTTTATCAAGAAGCTTCTTGAAGTTTTACTTTACGCCGCATTCACACGGTCCGTCAGCGTTAACGCTTAACGGAAGGCTTGTCTGAAGCGTGGCCAACAGCCAATCACTCTGGTCGCAACACAAGCTCCGGTCTTCCATAAACGTAATTGGCTGGCTCTGCCTAGGTTATTTGCATAAGGCGATATGATTGGCTGACGCACGCGTTGTCGCTTGAAAAGTTGAGAAATGTTCAACTTCTGCCGCAAGCAACGGCACTGACGCGGCGCCGACAGATCTACAATTCAGTTCGCCAACGCTTGACGTCACCCATTAAAAGTGAATGGGAAGCGTCAACGCTTACGCCCCGTGTGAATGCGCCGTTAGACTGAATTTTAAAGAATATTAAAGGACTTCACATTTAATCTGGGCTCTTATTGACAGATATTCAGTGCATGTCATCTATTTCAAAAATAATATTTTAAAATAAAATGTTAGTTTTCTAATAACAGAAATTAATCTGTTTGGCACAGGTATAGTTTTTTCTACACACGTATTTTCATGCATTTAACCATACACCTTCAGATTGAAAGATTTTTAAAATCATAGTTAACATTTTAGTCAAGTGTGTCCAAACTTTTGGCCTGTAATGTATGTGGACATCACATTTTTTTGTTGTTTGCACAATAATATTTAATGTAAAGCTGCTTTGCAACAATTAACAATTGTGAAAAGCGCTATATAAAAAAAAAATTGAATTGAATTGAATTGTGTGTAACTGGAACCGTGGCCTGGACACTTACACTGCTTGATGTTCAAAAAAAAAAATGTGTTTATTATATTTATTGGTTCTCACTAACCCCAAAATAATAACTGGAAGAAATCTGAAACATACAAACCAAAGCTCGGGTCTTAGTAGGTTAATGACACGTACGACACAATATAACACAACTTTAATATAAGTGAAGTGAATTACCTGCATTCATTCATTCATTCACACTGATCTGAATCACTGATCTGTGTCACCAGAAAACTCCGGCTGAGTCTCGTGAACACAATCGTGAGTGTATCCTGCTCTCGTTCTTTGATGATCATGATATTTGGCACTTCCTGTCATCAATCGCCATGTTTGGATCCTTCCTGGTGAGTGCACAGTTCAACCTGAACAAACCAAATTAAATTAAAGGATTACATTAAACGTCTGTCTGTCTGTCTGTCTTAGGTTCTGCTTACTATGGATGATGACCTGGATACGGTTCAAAGAGACAAAATCTTTGTGTTCTGATGGACAGACGTTCTGGTTAAATTACAAATGAGACGCCTCGCTGCCTGAGCGTCTTTTTACTGCCAGTCTGAGACGGTAGGGGAGGAGTCTCCTACAGGAGCTAATGCTGATAGGACAGTGAATGTGCCAATCAAACTGCCAGTGCTCCTCCTCTCATCGCTATGGTAACGGTTAATGTAACCATGTGGATGTCCAGTCCCGCCCTGCAAATGTCACTGGATTTTTGTAATGGTAGTTTATTCTTCTATGGCTTCTGTGTCGTGGTTTTGGACGTCGTGCTTCTGACTGTAAATCCGAGCCGAGCTGCTTTCATCTAACGATGATTCTGATGAGAATATTTGCACTGTCTTACAAATCATGTTTTTACAATGTACAGATGGAATGATTAATAAATAAATAAACTTTTTACTGTTGTTTTCCTGTCGTGTTAAACTATAAAGTGAAAGGGGACATATCACAAGACTTTTTAAGATGTCAAATAAATCTTTGGTGTCTCCAGAGTATGTATGTAAAGTTTTAGCTCAAAATACCCCACAGATAATTTATTATAAGATGTTAAAATTGACACTTTGTAGGTGTGAGCAAAAATGAGTTGTTTTTGTGAGTGTCCTTTAAAATGCACATGAGCTGATAATGCAAACACTGATCACCATAATGGAGGTTTGTTGAAACTCAATTTTTCTTTAAATTATTTTCTCTCTCTGCACTAAACAGCTGTGCTGTGGATTAAGGTGTGGTATTATTATAATAAAATCCCCTTCTGACATCACAAGGGGAGGCAAATTTCAATGAGCTATTTTTTCACGTTTGCAGAGAACTAAGTTACTGGGTTGATCTTTTTCACATTTTCTAGGTTGACAGAAACACTGGGGACCCAATTATAGCACTTAAACATGAAGTCTAATTTTTATAATATGTCACCTTTAATGGCCTGATATGGACACTTATGTTAAGGGATAATCAATTGCAGCAAAGTGCATTTAAAATATTTTAATGAAAACTAAAATTTTATAAATACTTAGCCATGGTGTTGAATGATGAGTTTGCACATGGTTTATCTTAAAACAGATTAAAAACACTTTAAAAACAA
This sequence comes from Paramisgurnus dabryanus, assembly GCF_030506205.2. Taxonomy (NCBI): domain Eukaryota; kingdom Metazoa; phylum Chordata; class Actinopteri; order Cypriniformes; family Cobitidae; genus Paramisgurnus; species Paramisgurnus dabryanus. The sequence goes on from NC_133344.1 coordinate 459,502, forward strand.
CATTAAAAGCTTGATTTTCACTATGAGAGGAGTCCCAATTTCAGATAAAAAACAACTTCATTCATGAAGCTCACTGCTGTAATAAACACACAGTTTTACCTAAAATACAATTTATTAAAAGTGCTTACAAAAATATACAAATGAGATTTGCACATTGAAAACAGCAGAACTGTTCTGCTTATGAAAAACTACATCAATCCACAAGAGCGGTTGGTCTTCAGTATCGATGAACTTTAATCTGGTTGTTGTCGTCGAGGCTGAGCTGCAGTAATCCACTGGATGAATTTCTGAGATTTGGGAACAGAGGACTGTGATGCTCAGGAAAACCACACAAGAAGAAGAAGATAGAGGAATATAATACCACAATACAACACGTGTTTGTTTGTCACTGATGTTTGTGTAAGGATACATGTTGAGGTTTTTCCTCTGGGCCTCCAGCCAACGTTTATTTCCGTCAATGAGACCCTGCAGACGGTGACCTTCGACCTCTACCGATGGACGCAGAGATGACAGACTGCAGAATCAGAGTTTAAATGAAGCATCATGAGAAAATCACTTTACAACAACTCATGTTTGATGATCAGGGTGTCAGAGAGATGAGCATTCAAATGGAGTTAAAGTGTTTCTCCTCACCTTGATGTAAACCCTGAGTTAGTCATATGGACTCTGCTGGTTTCTATGGAAACAGAGATGTGTTCATGTGATACTGCAGGTGACTGTGATAGATGATGATTGTGTGTTTGTGTTACCTGTGTTCAGGCTGGACCAGGTCGTGTGCATCATGTCTGTTGGTCTGTGTTGTAAAAGTGAGGGGGAGGAGTTTATAGGCCACGCCCACGAGGAGCGAGGTACTTGAGGGGAGATCAAAGAGGGCGGGTTGGGCTTTTGCGTGATTGACCCCAAAGCACCCAAAACTGAGTTTAACTGTCCTGAGATCAGCTGTAGAGAATCAGCCAATTGCTGCACCTTTACAGGAACTAACACACACACACACACAGACGCACACACACTCATGTTATTATTGTGTTTATAAAGATCTTTTATACTGTATGAGTAGATTCTGTACTCATTCACAGATGGGTTTTTTCATACACATTGATGTTGATTTGAGATCAGTTTCTTACTGCTTCAGATGAAATAACCTGAGAGGTAAAGCTGTACAGGTGAGTTGTGTGTCAGTAAGTGTCTCACCTGTTCCCTCGTGTCCATACACACTGCTCATCTCTGACTCGGTCACATCAAATGTCACTTTTCGATCAGCTGACCTCTCGCCATCCTCACCTGACACCTGACACACACAAACACACAATGAGACGTGTTTGTACAGTACGTGTATATGTCAGAGGAAATCACTCAATACACACTGTGATCAGTGTTGGCCGTCTGATTACTGACGTGTGTTTCTTCTTTATTTAAGTGACATTATATGACTGGATGTGAATAAAAATCAGTGTGTGTAAATCTTTGTGTGTGCTGTACCTCTTCAGTTAGTGATGTTTCCAGGAGATTTAATTTTTCCTCTTTTTCTTTTAGTAAAGTTTGACCTTTCTGAAGCGTCTCTCTCAACTCAGACAGATCCTTCACCTCCTACAGACAGACAGAGACACAGACAGACTAGTCATAAAACAACTAGTTAGATGAATGTGTGATGTCATGAGTGTTAGTGAATGATGAGAGAGACACAAACACACACCTGCTGCAGGTTCTGGTAGAGCTGCTGGGCGGAGCTTTCAGTCATGGGGTCCTTCAGACTACTGTGAGCTGCCTGTAGCGCTGCCTGTCTGTCTGACACAAGAGTGCCCTGCTTCTCCAGAAACTGACGCGCCCGCAAGAGAGAGACGCTCTCATTCCACATGTACTGCCT